>NW_008795018.1:12378840-12381028 GCF_000699145.1 Aptenodytes forsteri | reverse complement strand
GCATTTGGACTTGTTAAATTTCATCCCATTAATCATAGCCCAATGCTCCAACCTACCTAGATCCCTCTGCAAGGCCTCCTGTCCCTCAAGAGAGTCAACAGCACCTCCCAGTTTGGTATCATCAGCAAACTTGCTAATGGTGCATTCAACTCCTGCATCCAGATCATTGCTAAATATATTGAACAGAACTGGTCCTAGAAGTGAGCCCTGAGGAATATCCATCCCAGCACTCCAATCGTGGGACTCATTCCACCACATCTCACTAATGCCAATGATATCGTAGCTCTGGGAGCTGAGCAACGGTTCCAGTTCATCCTGTTTCTTTCTCATACTGCGTGCGTTGGTGTACAAGCATTTCAGATACGCTCCTGAGCCCTCCGTGCTCCCAGGAGCAGTGTAAATGTTCCCACTAGCGTTGCCGCCCTCAGGCGACGCCATGCCAACCCTTGGCTTACCTGCTGCAATCCTGTTGGTATCCCCTTCCCTCCATCGATTCTAGTTTAAAGCTCTCTTGACCAATCCCACCAGCTTACACCCAAAGACATGTTTCCCCATCGGGACAGGTGGATCCCGTCACGCCCCAGCATATCTTGTCTCTTGAAAGCTCTTCCATGGTTTAAAAATCCAAAGTTTTGGCAGAGGTGCCAGTCCTAGAGCCAGGTGTTGATATCCTGGGCTCGCCTGTTTCTTCCAACGTCTCCCCCCATTACTGGGAGAATTGAGGAAAACACTACCTGTGCTCCCAAATTTTTTAGCATTCTTCCCAGGGCTCTGAAATCTCTTTTCATTGACCTCAGACTTTTTGTTGCGACATCATTTGTTCCCATGTGAAAGCGCAGGAATGGATAGCAGTCTGAAGGTTGTACTAGGCTCTTCAGTCTTGTGGTGACGTCCCTAATTCGGGCCCCAGGGAGGCAGCAAACTTCCCTGAAAAGAGGGTCCAGTCTGCAAAGGGGTGTTTCCGCTCTGCACAGGAGGGAATCACCAATAGCCATAACTCGCGGTTGTTTCTTCTCGGCGCTGGTCTTAATGCAGGTTTTGTTGCAAGGGGTTAGTGTCTCTGACCTTGTCAAGACTGCCTGCGCAGGTTCCTCCTCTATCTCATTATACACTTCATCTATCATACCCAGGGCCTCATACCTGTTCTAAAAGGGTATCTTAGAGGGAAACGTAAAGGGTAAGGAGGGGTTTCTCTTACCACTCCGTGCTGTAATCTTCTTCCATCCCTCCTTATCCCTTGTGACGCTGCCTTCCTCCTGGCAGAAAGCAGACCCAGGCCCTGCCTCCATAGTGGCCATGCTGAGTTGGTTTCCGTGCATCACAGATGGCAGAGTATGGGTCCACTGATCAATCTCCTGCTCAGACTCCCAAATACTCCTCAGAAGTTTCTCATCCTTAAAGATTTCTTAGCTGCTGTTCTATGGCAATTTTCAGTCTCTTTTGGACCACAATACTAATACAAATGGACCTAATGGTAAGTCAGGTAATGTCCTCATTCTCTAAAAACTGAAACTTATTTACTATCTGTGGATGGCAAATGACAACATCTGCTATGCTATATAAACAGTGTGCACTCTGCAGATCATAGCAACTGAAATGCATGAAGTAAACTGTCACTTCTAGCAATTTGCAAGATTAAAAGTGGGCGAAACACTTATAGGATGACTAGTAAGTTTGATTCTTTCAGAAATGATAATGAAATAGTGCAAGAGTAATTTTTTATCCAGTAGATACTAATACTGAAAACTCACCAATGTAATTCTTCTTTAAGAATAGAAACATTGCTGGGGCAGCTGCAATTCACTAATAGTAATTCAATGTGACTCATTCTGAGCAGTAAAACGAGCACATACAGATCCCTAAAGTAAAGCAACAAAGAAGCATGTGTTTCTCAGTTGCACACGTAAGATTCAAAAAACTAAGTTGTGTATGTTGCTTAATAAAGGTTGACTTTTAATACTGACAGTTGTGAAATACATTGGATTATATGTACTGTGAGCAGTTTAATTTGTTTTCTCCTCTGTCAGTCATTATTTATTGTCAATAATTATTTATTATTTTAACAAATCTGCACCATTTTTAGCACCTTTACTGCAATTTGTATTGGGTTTCCGTGGCAAGGTTTTGATAGCGGGGGAGGGGGGCTACAGGGGTGGCTTCTGTGAGCAGCTGCTAGAAGCTTCCCCAA
>NW_008795018.1:12376484-12378122 GCF_000699145.1 Aptenodytes forsteri | reverse complement strand
GGGAAGAAGGGAGGGGTGGGGGGAAGGTGTTTTTAAGATTTGATTTTATTTCTCATTATCCTACTCTGATTTGATCGGTAATAAATTGAACTAATTTCCCCAAGTTGAGTCTGTTTTGCCCATGACGGTAGTTGCTGAGTGATCTCTCCCTGTCCTTATCTCAACCCACGAGCCTTTCGTTATATTTTCTCTCCCCTCTCCAGCTGAGGAGGGGAGTGATAGAGTGGCTTTGGTGGGCACCTGGCATCCAGACAGGGTCAACCCACCAGAGTCATTCAGAGCTTGACCTACTCTATCTGCCGCAGAAATTAGGGCAAAAATGGGTTTATCCCAGTATTTCCACTATCATGCACAAAACTGTGTCCTGGAAAAAAGTGGGAAGATGACCACAAGCAACAGAATAGTGCATTGTATCTTCAGATGCTCAAAACCAGACAAGGCTTGTTTTTCTTTCCTCCACAGATGCTGATGATGTATCTGTCAGCAATTCTTGATGCCAAACTGACAACAGTTTGTAGAACTAGTACTTTGGAGAACTGCTACTCTGGAGAAGCAGCAGCTTCTGCGGAGGTCCCTCCATCTCCCACCAGGGCTGATCTCGGCCCTTGGACAGCAAGTGGTGGGCCTTGGAAGCACCAGTCAAAACCAAAAGATATGCAGGAAAAGTGAAAGGACATAGCAGGTTAGGGAAGCAAGAGTTTTGCTTGCCCAAAAGTAATGGTGGATGAAGTAGCATCAGGACTGACAATAATAAAGCATGCAAACATTAGGAAACCTAGTAGGGTACAGAGAGACCCTGCTCAGGTGGAGATGCATAAATGTCATAGAGAATGGGAATCTGCTCCTTTCTAACCTTTGCACAGAAGGTACACATAGTACAGAGAACACTGGCACTACACTTGTCCCACAGCAATCCAGATCTTGCACTGGGATGACAACATGCACACTACACTTCCACCCTACAAGAAATAAGGACATGGTTAAAATAGGCATGGGGTTTATCACTGTCAAGGTTTGGCCTCATAATCCAGTGGTACAGAAGGTATTCAGTGTACCCCACAATGCAGAGAGTTAACCAAATGCCATGAATGAGCTTGTCCCTGTACAGAAAGAAAAATATCACCTTCCTCTTTCTGAAGCTTGTAGAAGACACAGGCATCTTTCATGACCATATGCTGAAGTCTACAAAGTTGTTCAGAATTCTACCTTGTTGTCCATCAAGACCTCCCTATAAAGGGGCTCATAGTCCTTGCAGTTTATGATTGTTGTATTTGCCCTGAGCTGGTCACTGGATTGGAATGTGGACCCCATTAAAAGCCTTGGGACAGCTCAGAATCTCATAGAGAGCAAAGGCCTGGAAGATTCTGCCAAGAACGCCAGTCCAAGCTATTCAAAGAAAGATGGTTTGGAAGATGGTCTTGGAGACCTCAGTCATGACTCTGCCTCAGTGGAATTGTCCATTCCAAATTGATTACCCAGTGTCCTGGTTTCGGCTGGGATAGCGTTCATTTTCTTCCTAGTAGCTGGTACAGTGCTGTGTTTTGGATTTAGTATGAGAACAATGCTGATAACACACTGATGTTTTAGTTGTTGCTAAGTAGTGCTTACACTAGTCAAGGACTTTTCAGCTTCCCATGC
>NW_008795018.1:12366450-12368586 GCF_000699145.1 Aptenodytes forsteri | reverse complement strand
CACGGCAGGGGGTGGGGGGAGTGAGCGAATGGCTGTGTGGGGTTTAGTTGCCTGCCAGGTTAAACTACAACACTCAGTGACAAGCAGTAGGTGCAAGACTCCAACACAAGTATTTTTGTGTGATGATAGTGAAATCCCCATGCCTGCTCACAACCAAGAGCCTCAACTCTGTCTCTTTCAATCTGAAAGTTCTGCATTTGTTACTGGCCATCCAACATCCTATGGGTGATGTTGTCCCATCAGTTTGAGCTCAACTCCTGTGTCCATAACTATTGGCTCCCCATGGGAAGAGCAGATTCAGTAGCAAGGACTCCAAGAAAATCATTCTGAGTGCTTTTTTCCTTCCAAAACAGCTGGATCAGGAAGGCAGGCATCTCTTCATGGAAGGAGAAGGAGTCCCTTCCAGAATAGCTGCTCCAGTTGCAGCTGCAAGATTAAGTCTACTATTCCCTCCACTACAGAGCCTTGCAGTGGACAGTTTGGGATGGCACAAAAATATGTAAGACAGTGCAATGCTTGACCTGCAGTCAAGGAAGAAAAGATTTGTGAGACGGCTTTCTTTTGCACAACTTTGAACTACATGTATGGGGTACATGGGGTGTCCAATCCAGGAAGCCAGAATAAACTAGTCAAAAAAACCCCAACAAAAAGTCTTACTTGGATATACTGGAGATGTAAGTAGCCTCAGAACATGCTCCTTCAATATACTAACATGTTCTTACTTTGGAAAAGTACTTGGCAATGTAGATACAACATATATGATTCAGTGAGATGCCTCAGAGAAACAGATGATCCAGAGACTCAGATGCATAAGCTGAAATTAATATGAGCATGTATTCATTCTATATTCATCCTAAAAAAAAAAAAATCCATCTTTATTAGCTCACACCAGTTCTGAGGAATAGGAACAAATCTCACAAGGATAGATTGAGCTCCCTTGCACCCAGCCTTGATGTACCAAAAATTAACAAGTGATACACTGAATAACTAATGATTTTTTATGATGATTATTTTTCATGAAAATATTTTTGTTTTATAGGCAATGACGTTAACGAGGATGCATGAACCTTTAGTCCCTGCTGTTGCCAGGAAGCAGACAAAGTGTCTTACCTCTACTAGGTCAGTGACCAAGCAAGGCACAAGCAATTCTGCAAACAGCTAAATGAGCACACTTGCATAAGTATTAACTGATCATACACTGTTGTTTGTTAGATATTGGACAATCAGGTCACAGCATTGAAATTTTGATAGGTATATGATGAAATGAGGAACAAAGTTGCAAAACAAAAAGAAATGCTAGGAATATTCTTGCCAACGTCCTGGTGAAATAATTCAGTGTGGATGCAGTTTAGTACCAGGATCCTTAACACAGGGGCTTTTCCTTGAGAGGCTGTACTCAGGAGGAAATTGAGTTGGTTGTCACCCATGACTAGATCACATGAGAGCAAATATGCTGAGAGGCCTTGTGCTAAGACCTGTGGATATTTTTCTTTGGTATCTGATACCTTTCTCTTTGTAAAAGGGTTGAGTTTATTCAGGTGTTACCATCATTACTAGTTGCCATTAGTAGTTATTGCTCCATGGCACCACCTACAGCTTTCCCAGCATCACAAACAGGCCTCATTTTCCCACTTGCCTTCCAGCTCTCATACTCCTAAAGCAAACACATGGGACCAAAGGAGAATTTGGTAACACATATTTACACAAGTTAATGAGCAGCCCATACTGTAGGCATGAATTCACTGATGGATGGATATAACAAGATGGCCATAAAGCAGAGTCTGATCCTTCATGTCATCTTTGCCCCATACTTGATACTTTCTTGGAATGATTGCCTCCTTAAAAAGGCAAAAATAGAGGGATTGTAAACTTTGCTGATGTACTGGTAGGTCCACAAATTGTTCATACAGACCCTCCACTCAAGCATTTGCTAAAGCAGGCCTCAAACTGTGACAAACTGCTGTGGTTTAACCCGGTGGGCAGCTAAACACCACACAGCCGTTTGCTCACTCCACCCCCCTCAGCGGGATGGGAGAGAGAATTGGGGAAAAAAAAAGTAAAAATCATGGGTTGAGGTAAAGACAGTTTAATAGGACAGAAAAGGAAGGGAAAATAATAATAATAATAATAATAATA
>NW_008795018.1:12359644-12366094 GCF_000699145.1 Aptenodytes forsteri | reverse complement strand
AGAGGGGGGGGGGAAGGGAAAAGAAAAAATAAAAAAAAAGAAAAAGGGGGGGGGGGGGCAGATTTGTTAGTCACAGGATGACCTACAGTAGTATTTGATGACAATAATAGTATAACAGTATTCAAAATCAATGTTGTCTTTGCTGCAAAGTTCTCATCAAAATGTTTAATGCCTTTGTATGAATAAAGGCAAGGAAGTCTGTATTTCCTCCTACAGAGCTGGGGAGTCTGCTACAACTTTTTTTTGCTGAATAGAGTATAATCTACAGAAAAAGGAACTGGAGAGGGTATCAAAGCTTCGCACACAGTGTCCAGAGGGACTTCCAGTTGGCAATCACAGTGGTTAGGATGCTTATGAAGTCCAAAGCTAGCAGAAGTAGTAAGGCAGCTATTGCTGCAACAGTGGTCACAAATCAAACCAAACTGCAAAATCTGTGGGGAAGGCATGTATGGGGAGCAGAGAAACTGCGCAGTTCAGAGAGTAACCTAAGCAAAGCTGTAACTGAGATGCAGATTTATCATCAGCTTTGTTTGATCTTGCTGATGAAAGAGATCCTGCCCTTCCCAGCTTCTCGGAGCATAAATTTCTACCCCAATCTTTTTGTCAACACTAGCAACTACATAGCTGTGTAGTAAGAGCACATTGTTTATCAAGCTGAAAACTAATACTTATCCCGTAGGCTACTTTTCACCTACATCAGTCAGCTGATCCCATACAGTCTCACCATCCTCCTGTTGATAGGGAAAGGGTCCTTTCACGACCTTTTTGCAAGCTTTGACCCACTTAAATCAGCTGGAAAGGTGCATGCTGAGATTACACATCCAAACCTTGGGGCTGTATATAAAAGACACATCTGTGCTAATCTAATGGAGTAATTTGCCCTTAAGAATTATTTTACAACTCCTACTGAAACAAAAAACCTGCAGAGTCTGTCTTACTGGTTTGAAAGACACATTCAGCTGATCTAATTTTCATTCAGAAACAAAAAAATATAAGGCACACACATTAAAGAATTATTGCATGAATAAATAATCTTTGGCATACATTCAGCTGAATCTGGATTTATTTGAAATCTAAGCATATCTGGTTAGGGAAATTTTTTTTTCATCTTTTTTTTCTTTTTTACAAGACAGCAGTTCTAAAAAAAAAAAAAAAGATTATTTCTAAATTGTCTTTATCTTTCCACTACTTCCATCTATTTGCCTTATACCTAAGATCTGACTTAGACCCTATTACAATGAAGAAAGGACACATAAGAATTCCTCTGCATAATCAAGATTTTCCTGGATTGTAAAGTTTTCAAGAGAAACAAGCTTTTGTTTTATTACCTATAAATTTTAAGTTAGATATGTGATCTGATGAATTAATGGCAGACAAAATCTGCTTGCGAGTGTTCACAGTCAAAAAGAATGTTTCTTTGTCGAACTATTGGCAAAGAAATGGCTCAGTGTGAGAAAAAAAACACACTGAATTTTGTTTTAAGAAAGTATTCCCTGGGGAAGTGCATAGTCTTTTATTCTCTTCACATTTAGAATAAGCTGAAAATAAAATTCTAGTTCTATAAAGAGCTGTATAAAAGATTAAAAGAGCAATCAGGTAAATCACAGAATAATTTAGGTTGAAGGGGACCTCTAGAGATCATATAGTCCAAGCCCTGCCTCGTTGAGTTTTGAGTATCCCCAAGGATGAAGACTCCACAACCTCCCTAGGTAACCCTGTTCCAGTGTTTGACCATGCTCGTGGTGAGGATATTTTTCTTTCTACCTAATCCCTTGTTGTGCCTGTGTATCTTTAAGTCTTTTGTCTTTTTGCTGAGTACACCCAAGAAGAGTCTGGCTCTGTCCGTCCTCTTCATACCCTTCCATTAGGTAGGTGAAGACATAATAAAATCCTCATTTAGCACTCTCCTCTTAAGACAAAACCATTTCTCTCAGCCTCTCCTTGTACACCACCCACTCCAGTCACAATCACTGGGGCCCCCGCCACACTCACTTCAGTATTTCAACATCTGTCTAGCACAGCGGAATCCAAAATGGACACAGATGTGGTATACTAAAGAAACTTTGGATTATTTTTCAATCATGCTTTTGAGACATAGGCTTTCAGGGCATGATGAGCTTTTACATTTGCTTTATTCATTGTCATGGCATCACCTTATAGTAGGTGAACAAATATTAATTGAAAAGTACAACTGAAAACACAAGCAACAACAAAACTGCTTTTGCACTGACCAGCCACTAGGACGTAGAAACAGACCCAACAGCCTCACTCTGCAGAGAACATAAAAGCCAAAGGTAAAGAAACACTGAGCGCTTGCAGCACAGAGCTGTTTTGGTATTTCTCAAATGAAAATATATTCTACAGCACACAGTGTAGAAATCTATGAAATGAGTCTCTGTGAACTGCAGGAGCGTGGTATTTGCCAGTTGGGCAGTCCAGGACCAGAGAGGCTTCTCAGATAACTAGGCACTTGTAAATCTTACATACTAGACACATCCCGTTCACGCATCCATGGGTTAACTGCTTGCCTGCAGATTCTGGAAGCCAGGCAAAAAGCAACCCTATGCCCAGACAGCTGTCTACTCACTGAATTTAGATTTAAGGTAGGCCATTCACCAGCCCACCAATACACGCAGAAGAGGACTTAGGGAGCCTGGGAGTCAAATGATCCACTTCACTGGTAGGTACAGAGCCTGCTATTAAAGCCGCTGGATTGCTTACAGCCAGGCAGGCCTCTGAGACACCTGGCTGGGAACATGGAAGCCTTAACAAGTCAGGGCATCGACAACTTGATATCTGCAAACGTGTAATAGCAGAGCTGGCGGGCTGTAGGACCGTTAGGCAATGTCATTCTCTACTGATTTTATCTTCACAACAGAAAGGCAGTTTGTGCAGCCTATGGATACCAGCATGTCTCAGTGTCCTAAACACTGTGATCCAGTTGGAATTTCGTATTTCTGCAGCTGTATCAGTACCTTACACATTACTACATCACACACATGCTTGTTCACATTCATAATTCACATCATCATTAATAAAAGTAAAAAAAAAAAAGTATTTTCCAGGGTAGGTACTTAGGCTTTTTGGAAAATAATAGGGTCATAAAAAGAAGTGTCCAGTTAGAGAGAAAGCACATCTATAACATGCATCATAATATTCATTACAGTTTTTTTAGGACTATGGACTCATAACCCTAAAAGTTTTCCTACTCAGGGAAAAGCAATGGTGTGATCTTGCATTTAGGAGACAGCAAAATGAATAAACCATAGGAAAAAACTCTGTAGGAAACCATGTCTCAGTAGCTCCTGAGTTCAGGAAACTACTGGTCTTTGCTTCTTAAAAAATTAAGACTAAGGTAATCTTTTGTCATTGCATCTAGACACTATAAAGTAATGGAGAAAAGTACGGCATATACTCAACTTTTTTCACCATTGGTCATATTTTTCCCAGCAACATATGGGAACTTTTTCCCAGCAACTCATGGCTACATTTTTAGCAGATTATACTCCAAATAGGTTAATGTTATTGCTAACATCTAAAAGCTGGTGATGAAAAATATATGTATGTCTTTACCAACTGAAACTCTTCTCTCCAGAAAGCTGTCTACCCATCCCTTTACTTAGACTTGAAAAAAATTTAGGAAATTATAGAGAAACTTATTTGTGGAAGACTTGTAGCTGATGTGCTCACAGCATCACTAATGCAAAATTACTGAAATAAATATTGAAGTCACACAACACGCATTGCCAGTTTTACTACCTGGACCTTCCAGGGCGTTGAAACTGCAAATATAAAGGCCATGTGGATGCCTCAAAAATGAACGTGAAAAGGAGCAACATAACTTCCACCCCTTTCCTACTGTTTCTGCTATCAGCCTAGTTCTGCTATGGCACAGCTGCATAACCTTTGCTCAGATTTTTGAGGAAATCGTTAAATTGAGAGAAAGAGCTATGAGGAAGTCCATAGAGTAGAGCCATGAAATGTAAGAAAGGTAAAATTGGAGATGAAGGTAAAGACTGCTGAGATGGGGCCAGGCAGCAGCTCAAGGGGCAAGAGGAAGGACATCAACGTGGAAAGATAATAACATCTCAAGGGAAAAAATGAGGTGGAAGATTGCAACATCAAGCACCTGTCACAGGGAGCAGTGAAAGCTGACCCTTTTCCATCCGACTAGCAAAGACTCTATAGGTGATTAACATACTAATACTAATTTAGTAGGTCATTAATCCTGGCTATCTTTTGTGTGTGTTAACCACAAAGTAACTGCTTTACATATAACTACATGTAGCAAAAGGTGACTGAACAAAGTGGCCCAGAGAAGAAGAGATAGTGAGATAGGTAATGGAAAGCCATTTTGGCAGCAAAGGCGTATAGCAACAGGGAAGCAACCAGAAGGTGCCACTGCTGCAGATGGAAAGTGGAAAGAAGTCAAGGAACAAAGCCCTGTTCACATAAGCTGTGAGTGATAATGCAGTATAGCAACGCTGACATTTTGCTCTGAGCACGGCAGGTTATGTCACAGAAAATATTTCAAAATTGATGCCAAGGCCATGAAGACAGTGAAGAAAGGAGACGAGGCGATCCCTGTTATGCCATCTTCTGTCCTTAATCTTCCTACTCTAAAAATGTAGAGATTTAGATAATAACCTTTCTTTTTAGGAACAGCAGAAGAGTAGGATTAAGTAGCAATTCAGCAGATGAACAGTTTTTTATCTACTTTGCTTTCACAGCACCTATGCTAGGTGTGCTCCTATGCAAGTACAATAGCGAAGAATGATGCAAAAAAAACCCCAAAACTTCGTATTTCCATCTCTACAGACTGAACAGGGTATTAGAATGTCTTGGTGTTATGTAAAATGTGAGGACGGAAAATTTTTGGCTAGGGCCCTACTTAGATAACGTCATAGCAATTCCCATAGCTACAACTAAAGACTTTAAGGCAACATTTAAAAAACTTGCCATTTGTGATACAGAATATGAAATAGTAGTCTTTCTTATTTCCCAATTACCAATGCTTCAGTGGCAAAAATAATCGAGAGATTGTAGGATTGCACATTTGATGGTGTTTTCTATCACATGCTGACTTTGCTATGCTCATTCAAAGCCAGACTTACAGCTATGAACAGAAACCTGAACTAAACCTTAAATCCACTTAGAAATAGCAACTATTACTACAAACCCCTTGTTAAACTGCATTTTTTTGGAAGAATCATATTATACCTTTGCTCCTTTGCACAGGCTACTAATTAGATTTTTAGATGAACATGTGATTGCTCTTGATTTTAATCTCTGAGCTGCCTTTGGACCTACCTGGGAATCAGCGAGAAGGATCAAGCAAACATTTACCATTAAAAAACAATGTGTGATGGGAACCTTTCATGAAAGGGAGGGCCACAGGGATCTGAAGTCTACAGTCCCCACAAGGGAAGAGGGAGCCATAGGAGGCTGCAGTCCTCATACGGCCTATATTAGCAAAGGCATCTGGAGCCTCATAGGGATGGAAGCGAGCAATAGGGTCTGCAATCTGGTCAGGGTTATACAGGGTTTCTGTAGAGGTCCTGAGTCTCTGCCTGGAGGCAGTGATGGCAGGCATCAGGCTACATCCTCAGCCTGGTCCAAACCTTCTACCTCAGGTAGAGACTCTTGCGTAATGCAAATAGCCTGACATGCACCTCCCTCTCCTGCCCTGATGGCTATGTCACATCAAACTGCTTCTATTACTACTTCAAGACCTATCTGAGCTGCCAGTCTTTCATCAGGAACTCCTCAGGGCTTCAGAGCTCTTCAGAGCAGCCAGGTCCCCCAGCAACAGTGGCACAAGGGAAAATCTCTGGGCTGAGCCATAGCTGTCCATCACACATCACCCACGTATACACACAGGTGGCAGAAAACCCTTCAGCATGCCAAAGGGCAGTACTGGCAGGCGTCTCTGAAAGTAGAGACCTCATTAACCACAGCAAGTGGGAGTAGGTAGGCCTCACACGTCTTTCCCAGTACAAGCAGTGCTTCACCATGTGGTGAAGCGCTTGCTGCGGGACACGAGGACTGCTCCAAATCCCAGTCTCACTGCTGGTGGTTTGTGCTTACCCCTACTCCTGTGGAGCTGCAAGTCACACCCCACAAGCCTCTCTCCCCCACACCATTTTAACCGGTGGCACTGAAACCCACCGGTCTGGCCACAGAAATGGCCCAGGGCCATCCGGGGCTCGCAGCTGGGCTCAGGCCCGCTGGGGATGCCGCCGAGGAGGGCCCTTACCCTCGCAGAGCCCAAGGGCACACGCCGAGGGAAGCTCTCAGCGCGGCTCTGGCTGCGCTTTCTCCCCTTGTCCTTTTATTCACACACCCGTCCCTGGTCCCGTGGCCCGTCCAGAACCCAGGGGACTGCGAGGCCTCCTTCTGCTCCCGCCCCGGCGCCCCCGCAGAGACATGGACCCCTCCGGCCACCTCCCC
>NW_008795018.1:12335757-12359170 GCF_000699145.1 Aptenodytes forsteri | reverse complement strand
CTGTGTGATGGCCGCCAGCCGGGCCGGGCGGGGGTCGCCGTGCGAGTGATTTCCCCCTTCACCAGTTCTCCGGCGTCAGTTCGGTGGGTGTCCCTGGGCTGGCTACTCCTCGGGAAAGACAGCAACAGGCCTCGAGTTTGTTAATCGGGACATATCCGGAGAAAGCATCAGTAGCCGCCTGGTCATGGTTTCCCCCTGTTGTGTGTATGCCTCTTGCGGCCTCAGGCCAACAAGGAATCCTCGATCCTGGTTTTGTCAGGGGACACTTCCCTGATATGTGTCTTTTTCCCCAGTCATTTACACGGTAAAAAAGAAAACAGTATGGGGAGATAACATCATCTGTCTCAAACTTAGGCTTTGTTAATAGACTTGTTAGTGTTGTGCTACAGGTCTGCATCATGGAAAAGCAAGTGCTTGAATCCTCCGAGGAGCGAACGTTTCAGTACCAAGATTCTCTGCCTTCCCTCCCTGTACCCCCTCTCGATGAATCTTTAAGTAAATACCTTGATGCAGGTAATGACTTAATATTGTAATAGTAGCATGGTGTGTGCTGTTGTAACCAGGCTAATCTGAAGATGTTTGTGAAGTGATTTGTAGAGACAGCTTGTATCAACTGATATAATTGGGATGGGGGATCCAGACAAGTTTAGAGTGCAAAAGGTCTTTTTCAGCTTCAAAATGGGAAACTAAGTGCCCAGAGAAACCTGAGTAAAAGTTTCCGTTTTATCCCTATTTCCCTTTCTCCAGCATGGAAGGGAATTGGGCATGTGGGAAGGTTAACTTTTTGATTTGGGGTTTTTTCCCCCTAAGGTCTTGTTTTCGTTTTTCAGCTATATCAGCTGGTCTAATGAAAGATGCTTCTCCACCTACGAATTTTGTTTTGCATAATGACTACTTTGCTTGTTTATGACTGTGTTTGTCCAGGATCCTTGTTTAAAAAAAAAAGTTACTTCAAACTTTTTCATACTTAAATGTTCTTCTTTCTCACCAATACTATTAACTATAAGGTAGTAGGAAAAGGCAGTGGTGGGCATTTTTGGATAATTTCTGCCCTGAAATGTTTACTTTCTAAAGCAGGTCACATAAGAGAAAAGTTTTGAAAACAACATCAATGCATATGTACCTAGCATTGTTTATAAAGCAGCGAGGACTGGTTAGTTCTTTATTACCATATCAGGCTTTGATATGTCGGGGATGACAAAGATACATTACCTAGTATCTTGAGATTATTAAAGAAACATAAGAAAGTAATTTTCAGAACGTTGAGATTTTTTTTGGAACATCTGCTTTGTGTCTTACAATCTTATCTGTAATACAGGAATGCTATCAGAGTAAGACCTAGAGTTCTGTCCTTAGCAGAAACGTATTACACCAAAATTTCCCTTTCCCAAAATAGAAATCCTTAAGTTCACTCTTAAGTTCCCTTTTATTCTGAGTGTAGTGGAAATGGCCCAGTAGATGGTAATAGGTTTTCGTTGTTGTTCCTTACGTCATCATGTTTCGATGCAGCATGTTGAAATGGTGGTTTTAGAGAAAAAATGTTGTGTGTATGTGTGTCAGAGAAAGTTTTCTTTCTGTTGTAATGCAGATTAACTAAATGTTGTGATTTGTGTAAGTTGTGCTGCGACAGTAGTGAACCTGCAATAACAGAATTGCCCTTTAGAACTTAGTTTTGTAAACCCAGCTGGCTCTCCAAGTTAATAAATAACTCTCTCGTGCAGTGATAAAATCTGACAGTGAATTTGTTTGCTCTCATTTTCTGATTCTGATTGATGTTTTCATAAATACCTTATCACATGTCCCTTTTTTTTTCATGCTGAAGTTACTTCCTATTTACTGTTCTTGTAGTCATTCTATAACTTTGACCATCATTTTTGATCTCCTTTAGTCTCACTGGAGGTTGGAGGAAAGTTAGTCCAGTATTTTTTGTTCTGCCACAGTCTTCCCCTGTTCAAATAACTTAAAGCCAGAACGCGCAGTGCACAATTCTAGACACTAGCTTGGTGATTCTCATTGCTTAAGCTCTTCATTTGTTTAGTCTGTGAAGGTGAGTGAAGGAAGGGAGGTGCTTCTGAAGAACAATTCAGAAGCTCCAAATGACCCTCCATAGATGCTGTGAATCATTCCTTGGAACCTCCTGTCTTTTGTTGGCTGGAGGAGGATCCCAGGCACTTAACATGAGTTGCGCGCCTGTTGGTAAAGCACTTTTCCAGTTGACTGGCTTTAAACAGACAAGCTGGACAGAGTATGTCTCAGAAAGTGCCTTATTTAGGGCTTTACAGTAGCTGCCTCTGCTTTGGATTCAGGATGACTAACCTTGTTTTGAAGGTATGCCTCAAGCAGAGAAGGTGGCCGTAGCCATGTTATTTAGCCTTTCAGCTCACCCCAGAGGTTGAGACTCAGAAGCTTGGACTCAGCCTGAGAGTATGAAAACCCAAAGCTCCAGCTTTCCAGAGGGTTCCTTAACTGTGCAACTGAAGATGTTTTTCATGGGATAGTTCTGGTTCATGGATGGAGCTGAGATCTATGCAGAAAGAAAGACAAGATCTGTGGGCCTGGAGAAAGTGGCAAGAGAGAAGTTTCACTGAACTCTAGTGAGAAAGGGGATGAGTTCTGCTCCTTCCTAATAGTGCTGCTTCTACATCTGATCAAATAGTTTTTAAGTGGACAGAGGCCCTGTCACCAAAGAATCACGTAGGTTGGGAAGGGTTCATCTAGACCAGATCCCTGCTCAAAGCTGGTCCAACTACAGCAGGTTGCTCAGGCTTGCTTAGCTGGGTTTTGTGTATCTGCAAGGGTGGAGATTCCACAGCCTCTCTGGGCGACCTGTTCTGGTGTTTGATCACCCTCATGATTGTGGGAGAGCGAACAAAAAACAAACCAAACCAACAACAAAAAAACAAATGCTCGCATTTTCCTTGTCAGAAATTTTCTGTGTTCCAACTTCAGTCCATTTTCTCTTGTACATCTCTGAGAGGAGCCGTGCTTTATCTTCGCTATGCCTTTCCATTCAGTTTTTATAGAATGCAACAAGGTCTTCCCTTTGCATTCTCTTCTTAAGCTGAACAAACTCAGTTCTCAGCCTTGTCCCATCATCATGTGCTCCAGTCCCTTAGCAATCTTGGTCACCCCTTGAATAGGGACCAGAACCCAGCAATTTTGCTTATTTTCTTTCTTGTGTGCATGTGCATATTGCTCGGTAATGACTTTGTAACTTGAATAACAGAGGATAATTACTCTCTCTCACAATATTGTGTGGTAATAAGGTCATTCGCTGGGAAACCTGAGTGCCGGACTACCCTCAGTCTGGGGAGGCTTTCAACTCCAGGTTTCCTGGGTGAAAACTGTAGACTGCTATATGGTATAGGAGGATGGCTTTGTCTCTATTTCTTTTTTTCATCTGTGTTCACAACTGATGGTGATTCAGTTCAAGCTGCATCTGGATATTGTTTATATTGACTTTAACAAGGCTTTTGGCACATCAAAAGTTTGGGTTTTTTTTCTTTTTTTTTAAACTGCCTCATAGACGAACTGATGAAGTATGGACTAGGTAGTGGACAGTCAGGTGGACTGAAAACTGTCTCAGCTGCTGGGCTCAAAGGTTTGTGATCAGCAGCACATATTCCAGATGTAGACCAGTCTCTGATGGTGTACCCCAGGGGTCCAATATTGTTTAACATCTTCATTAATGACCTGGATGATGGGACAGAGTGCACTCTGAGTTTGCAAATGATACAAAGCTGGAAGGAGTGGCTGATGCTCCAGATGGTTGTACTGCCATCAGAGGGAGCTTGACAGGCTGGAGGAACAGGCTGACAGGAGCCTCATGAAGTTCAACAAACAAAGGGAAATGCCAAGTCATGCACCCAGGGAGGAATAACCCCACACATCAGCACAATCTGGGGCCGCCTGGCTGAAAGCAGCTTTGCAGAAAAGCCCCTGGGGTCCTGGTGGACATGAAGTTGAACATGAGTGTCGCAGATGGAGTGAGACTGCGCTTCACTCATAAGAGAGAAGCAACAATACTTTATTGATAGAAAACAGTGAGTTAAAGTGTGAATTAACAAAGTTCAATGGTAAATGCGACAATGAACAAGATTCGACGGCAAGGCACACTTGATTATTTACTGCACAGAGGACAGGGTCAGACAAAACTCTCGGGGAGACCCTCCTGTTGAGTCATGAGGTTCAGAAAGGACCCCTTTGCTTTCTAAACTTCTCAGAGAGGAGTCTACGTGCGGCTGGATCCAATCCTAGTCCCAGACTTGGTCAACGGTTTATGTCTAGGAGTAACCTTGAGAGGCGTCCCTAGTCAAGGGGAGATCCTGGCGTGCAGCCCGCTGCTGTGCAGGAGAGCTCAACGGGTCCTGGGCTGTCCACTGTTTATAGAGTAAGATGGTTGACTTATAGTCATATTTGCATATCAGCAAGTCATTTGACTCACTGCTCCAGGCAGCCCTTGGCTACTATGTTGCCATCCATCCCCAGAGTCCAGCATAACCTGGATGCAGTCACAACGACCACCACTGGTGGTCATTTCTTACGCAGTGCAGGGGGAGCACACTGCCACAAGGAGCCAGCAATGTGCCCTTGCAGCAAGGCAGGCCAGCAACTTTCAGGGCTCCATTAGAAGGAGTGTTGCCAGCAGGTGGAGGGAGGTGATCCTTCCCCTCTGTTCAGCACTGGAGAGGCCACATCTGGAGTGCTGTGTCCATTTCTGGGCTCCCCAGTACAAGCAAGACATGGACATACTTCACTGGACCATACACGGTCCAGTGAAGGTCCGTGAGGGCGATAAAGGGCTTGGATTATCTGACATATGAGAAGAGACTGAGAGAGCTGGGACTGTTCAGCCTGGGGAAGAAAAGGCTCCAGGGGGGATCTTTGCAATGCATGTAAATACTTGATGGGGAGGAGTAAACAAGACAGCCAAACATCTCAGTGGTATCCAGTAACAGAACAAGAGGTGATGGGCACAAATTGAAATACAAGAAATTCCTTTTAAACATAAGAAAACTCTTTTTATTGTGAGGGTGGTTAAGCACTGGAACAGGTTGCTACCAGGGAGGTTGTAGAGTCTCCATCCTTGGAGATACTCAAAACGCAACACAGTCCTGAGCAGCCTGCTGTAGCTGACCCTGCTGGGATGAGGTGTTGGACTAGATGATCTCTAGATCTGTGAAGAAGAAAAAAGTAGTGGTTGCAGGGAAGCAGTCATAATTGCAGCAAGACACAGTTGTGAGGAAGTAAGATTTTAATTCTACAAGGATAGGTAAGTATTTGAGACCTTGCCCAGCTGCAACTCCATTGTTACTTGCAAAAGCTAGATTAGAGATGATACAGATACATGATTACTAAAAATTAAACAAGTATCCTTCCTTGTTCTTAACAGCTGTAAGTAGATCACAGTGTTAGTACTAGCAAGGCAGGCAAGAAATTAACTGACAGTAGTGTCCAGCAGCCTCAAAAATGAACCAGACCTCATTGTGTAGGCATTGAATCGGCAGAACCTCTCCCCCCATTCTGTTTGCCACTGACTTTACAATCTAAGTATAAAGGTAACAGAAAACATGTTATACACAAGATGAATATAAGAAGAAATGAGATGTGCCTGTATGGAAACTGACAGCAGTGCCTGTTACTGACCATAGATTTCATGGTAAAAAGGCTTTAAGGAGGGTTTTAGATTAAAATAATGACTAGTTTTGCAAATGTTTACAGAGAACTTTGGCCAGTATGGCACATGATCTGAGAGAAATCCAAAAGTATTTTAAAATACAAAAATTGGGTGGTAGTAACTGCCATCAGTGTCATTCAAAGGCAGGCATAATGTGGGGACAGTGAATGAGAATTGATGGGCAAGGTGCTTGTAGACCATGAATGGACTTTTGAAAGTAAAGGCAAGTAGCTTATGGTTGGTGCAGTAGGGTGGCAGACATGTATGGCTCAATGTATTAATTTACAGACAAAGTTCCTGTAAATCTAATTATTCAGTGAGTTCTGTAACAGCTGATGGAGTTGCAGAACTCCATAGTATTTCCAGCTACAGTTTTAAATATATTGGATTTAGTTATCTGTTAGGTATTTCAGGTTTTCAGCAATTGCTTTCATCTGCTAACATCTGTATTTATTTAAAAGTATGTTATTTATATTTTATTAGAACACACTGTGATTTATTTACAGATTTTTAAAAGGTGTTTTCCCTTCAAATATTTGTTTTAGAAAAATAAATATTGAGTATTTTCATCCACTCCCTTGCCTGTGGATATCTGAATCTTGGAATAAATCTCTGTATGCAGTTGTCTTTAAAATAGAAACACTTCCTTTTTACAGTGAAGCCATTTCTAAATCAAGAAGAATATCAAAGAACCGAGGATATAGTTAAAAATTTCAAAAAAGGGATTGGGAAAGAGTTGCATCAGAAATTACTGGAAAGAGCTAAAACAAGAAGGAATTGGGTACGTATTTTGAATTATGATTTCTTACGTATCTACTTACAGAAAGTTGGCTGTTCAGGATGTAATTTAGCCATTTAGCTTTTTTTAATGTTAGGATCTTCCTTATATCTGTCACTTGGCCTATGGATATGAACACATTCACTTACATACGTGTGATTTGTTTTTTTTCAAAGCTGGGTGGCTAAGAGGGTTCACTAACTGAAATGTTAAAAAAAAAAAAAAAAAGAAAAAGTTGTTTTAAAGTTGTATTTCAACAGAGAAAGGGATACAAGGGGGGTCGTTACCAAGTGGAATTCATGAGAACTTTGTAAATCTTAACATGACACGCTCTGGAGTGGGGATTTTCAGGTGATGATAGAAAAAATACATTATGAACTGTCCGTCCCAGATCCTCTCTCACACAAATCTCCTTTCCTTCCATTCTTCGTGGAGTAATCTGTCTGATATTCACAGCAGCCACAGCTGACGTCTGCAGGAGTTTAAGATGATTAATATCAGGGAAGAACTCTTCATCATAATTTACAGTTTAATAGTCTTAAGCAGTGTTGAATTTTATTTCAAGCTTGAAAATAGAAGAGCTGGATGTGTTGTTACCCTCAGCAGTTAGTTTTGAACCACTGTTCTGCTTTCTGTTATATAGGGACTGGTATTCAAAATATATATTTAAAAAAAAAAAAGTAAAAAAAGCAGGCAGTTGAACAATCTGGTGATTATTAATGAATTAATGACTAAAACTTAATTCTGATGCTAAACACTTTTCATTTTCAGCTGGAGGACTGGTGGCTGAATGTGGCTTATCTTGATCTTCGCATATCAACGCAAATACACTGTAATATGGCAGGCCCCGGTCCCTATATTGAACACTGCTGGCCACCCAAAGAGGGCACTCAGATAGAAAGAGCAAGTGTAAATATATGGCACACCCTGAAATACTGGGATCTCTTACGAACGTAAGACTTCAAGAAAAAATAATTGATTCTAAATATTAATCATCTTTGTGTACTTTAGTCGCAAAAATGTTTTTGTTCATTGGCATGGGTTCTTTGCAGTAGAAGATGGGTTTCTTACCTTGATTTACTTGCATAATTATCATCTCTTGTTTAATTTTGGTGTATTTGTTTACTACAGAGAGAAGGTGGCTATAGAGAGATCTGGGAATGCTGTTCTGGACATGAACCAATTTCGAATGCTCTTCTGCACTTGCAAAATTCCTGGAGTTACCAGAGACTCGATTGGCAGTTATTTTAAAACTGGTAAACAAATGCAAATTGCGGGTTAATACAAGCAAATGATTTTGTATTAATGGGCTAATGGAGTGGTCATTTTAACCATAAAATACTTGCTTCCTCAAGCACTAAATCAGATACAGGTTGTTGAGTGCTGACATAAGGAAGCAAAGAAGATACCTAATCTACAAATGCCCTTTTTGGTCCAATATTTAGTCCTTTCTAAATAAGATTAAAAGAAAGCTCTGCTTCAAATTGTATTTTATCAGCATGATGCCTATAATAAGTGTGCCAGCATTAAGAACTGAAAAAAGACAAATTCCATGTGTTATAAATGTGGGTGAATTCCGTGTATTATATAGACAGAATTTCAGCATCATTACTAATTGCATCTTTTTTCCACAGAATGCATTTCTTGAGTGTGCTCCCATACATTCTGTTGGGATAATTCTTACTTATTTTCTGTCATTGTGCTGTTTCTTGGCTTGGTCAGCTTCTTCTATTTTCAGTCTTGAAAGTACTCCATAATGCTTTTTGAAGCCATTCTCTTAAACTCCCAACAGTTTTCTGGGGTGCAGGATCAAAAGCTGGGATAAAAGTGTAATGTTGTTATTCATCCTCCACTAACAAATACTGTAGTATTAGTAATCAACTAACTGAAATCATAACACCCCTCCCACACACATTCTGATGCATCCAGAGTTGTTCAGCAGTTCTAGATAATCATGTTCACTGCTCTAGATAATCATGAGAGATGTGAATTCCTGTAAGACTCAGGAACCAGGAAGAAGGAGGTATTGCCTTGCTCCATAGAGAATATATAAGGAAATCTCCATACCGCAGGATATGATGAGAAAATGCAAAGTTGAAGGCAAGTTTCAAGGGTTTTATCTTAGCATTACAGTTGAAGAGTCAGTTTAAATACCAAAACATAGAAGAAACATTCAAATGGTGGAAATTCAATGTTCTGTTTTGATCACACTTAATAAACAAAGCTGTTATCCTCTGGAGATGCAATTTGTCATTCATGTCCCTTTTCTGCCTTAAAATATTGTAAGAACTTTATTGAACAACTTTATTAAACAATCTTGCTTATATCATTTTTTCATGTCATACATGGCAGGTGATATCCATTTCCATGTAGATTGCCTGCCTCCAGATGAAATATTTAGTCCAGTTAGTTGTCTTGGTTCTCTGTGCTTCGTGGAGAAATATGAATACCTCCAGAGAAGGATTTGGGCCATCAAGATATGCAGGTATCCAAGATAGGCAGAAGGAATTGCCATCTGGAGAGGGATCTGTTTTTCCCCTTTGGCTATCGAGGGAACTGACATGGTCTAAACACCTGAAGTAGTATTCAGATTGCAGAGTAGGGCACCTAAAATTTGGCAGCTAATGTCAGCTTGGAGTCAAAGACTACACTAAAAGCCAAGAGAGCCTGATCAGTGGAACCTGGAAAGCTATTTGGTTCAGCCTGCAGCAGACACCTTAAGGAGCACAGGTGAAGAGCTCATTAGATGTCATAAGTGTATTGGGTAGATCTCTACCAACTGTAGTGGGATCTCAGACGCTTAATTCTAGGTCTGTTAACTTCCAAACTTAATTCTACCCCTTGCTTTAGACAGCTAAAGTTAGGAGGATGCTACCTAAAGTAACTGAATTTCATGTCATCCCTTCTGACTTTTGTTATGTTAGAAATTAATTTCATGATCTGTGAAGGTGAGGTTTGCATGAAATGACAAATTCCCCACCCTAGAGTGTCTTTAATCAGGTATGTATTGAATTGTATTATTTGATTTAGAAAGTAGGACCATAAAGATAGATGTAAAAGACTTATTAAAAGTTAAGATTAAGATGTCTGTGGATGCCCATTCTGTTAAATACTTGTGAGTAAAGTAGCATACCTTTCTTCTTTTTCCCAGGGTGGAGTACTGGACTAGAAGAGATACAGCACAGTGGCTCAGTTTGAGAAAAATGTAGACATGTTTCTTGGGGTTTTAACATCTGTGTTTTGTCAGAATCTTTTCCAACTTTATTTAGTCTTATTTCCAGATAGATGGATTCAATAACGCAATGCTATGCAAGTGTACCTGGCCTAGTGTGGGCCAGTACCATCTGCATTTCTGTATAGTGGCCAAATGGTGTGTCAGTGCTCCCTTCTTACAGATTTGCAGATTACAGATCAGGTCTGGTTGACGTGGTAGTGCATCTCGGATCTTGAGCTGCATAACTGAAAGTGGTCGCATAAACACTCTGACAACTGAAGGACTCAATCATCTGCAAAGTGTCTTAGCAGCAGGCTTGCTGCGCTATATTCATCCCTTTAAAAAAAAAAACAAACAAAACTCATGCAAGAGAGAAATGTTGCTAGATCAACTTTCAGCAAGCAGCGCTCGTTTTGGCAGAGGTTGTTCCTGCCTACAAGATACACAAATAAATAACATTTGCTACTAGATAATGACAATGACTTGAAGTAGTTAGTAACAGTGAAAGTTATGTTCTGTAATATATACTTCTGTATATTTTCTGACAGTTTTAAAAATATCTTCAAATTTGCAATAAGATCATGCAGTTGGACTTCAAAAGTTACTCTTTTTTCTTTTCTCCTGTTTTTAACTGTATGAAGTCTGCCTTATTCGGAACAAAAAATGGGTCTGCAGGACTTGCAGAGTGTTTTTCCTGTATCTGTCACTCACTTTATCCCCACAGTTTGATTTTCATGTTTTATGTGTTGTTTCATTTCAGAGACTGAAGGTGAATGCCCATCTCACTTAATAGTCCTGTGTCGAGGTCGAGTGTTTGCATTTGATGCTATACATGAAGGCAGTATGGTGACTCCTCCAGAGATTTTCAGGTTTTCAAACTACCTTGTTTCAAATGAGCTGTCCTATTTAAGCTACATACCAAAGAGAGTCTTTCTTTTCCTATCCCATTCACCCCAAAGGATTAGGTGTGAGAGAGGCTACAGCTTCTCCTCTAGCTGAGCGTTCAGATTTGAGTAAATTCGTTTAGGGGATGGCATCTTCTTGCTATGAACCATGATGATCATATACTGTTGTAATACACCCATAGAACATCACACAAAAGGGCTGAATGAACATGTTTCAGTAGGAAACATCATTTATGTGTGAAGTTTCTTGACATGGAATTATTAGGATTATAAGTAACATCATTCCTTTCAGGACCCATCCACATTGATAATTGTCTCATTGCTACTTAATCATTATCAAAGATGAAGCACCACTATCATGTTGATTCAAATCTAATACACTTGTGGTCAATTTTTTCAAGAATAGAGGGGCTGGAATTCCTCAACAGGAATGGTGAGTGCACCAGAGTCCAAAATTGCAGTATATACTGACTGACTTTCTGCTAGCTACAGGTACAGCAGCATTTCACTTGCATTTCTTGTCTTTGTGCCAGACCTGGGACAACCGGCCATATTTGTGGCTCTTTTCATATTCCTGAGCTGCTGCAAAGGAACAGAGAGAAAGAATTTGGTTCATTAAATAGTAAATTTCAGTACTAGTGCAACTGGCAGTGTTTAAAGCTTTTCCGTGCTGTATCTCCTATCTCCCAGTAGCATGCAGAGGTGCCAGCTTTTCAAATTGGCAATACAGTTGTGGCCACAAGGTTTTCTACTCTGTTGGTCGAGCTCTGATGTCACATACAGAGGTAGTTTCAGCATAAGTCTTTTGTGATTGATTTGGGATCTATATGCATCTACTTACTAAAGAGGGGTTGTGTGTTTCATCTAGGAATAACAGCATTTGTCAAAGTGCTGTTTATAGAGCACAACAGAAGACTTTTGTAATTAAAATTGGCAAAAGGTGGATGGCCAAATTCCTTAGGCAAGACAAAAACTAGTTAGAGAAGCTCAAAAATAACTTTTTTTGAAAACCTGGTACTTTAATACTTAATATATTTCAACATATGTATTTCTCATTTCTGTAGTTGTACCTGTTAGATCAAGCAAGTAACAAAGAAATGAACGCCTGGAATACAGACAAAAAAACCCTAAAGCTTGTCTATAGAAAGGGTTGGTTTTGGTTTGGTGGTTGGATTTTTTTGTTTTGTTTTTGTTTTTTTAATAGCTTCATCATGGGTGTCTTATACTTTTGACAGCTGTGTAAATAATGATTATTAATGAAGTTTAATGGGCAAGAGTGCCAGAACAAAGGACAAGTGAGATTAAATGCCTGCAATTTGTGGAGTTTCTTTAACACCTAGAACAGGATGTGAAAAAACTGAATTTGCAAACTAAAAGTTAGCTCTCTGTTAACAGCTCTTCAAAGGGAAAATGCAAGGAAAAGGTAGGAAGAGAAGTATTCTTGTGTAGTTCAGTCTCTATGTTTAGGATGTACTGTAGCTACTGTTCTGCTTTAAATTTCAGGGTTAATCCTGAGTGGAAGTTTCGCCCTTGTATCTGATTAGTTGCTATAAAAGCTGCAAAGCTGCAGTATTACAGATGTCTGCTGCTTGGGAAAGTTTGATCTGCACTGCTGAAGTCTTAAATCTAGTTTTAAATTAAGTGCATAATAACACTTTAGGATTATGGCTGTTTATGTGTAAGTTTGTACTGGGTTGGTAACTGCAATTTGAATTAATCATTAGTGACCGAAAACAGAGCAGGTCTTCAGCTGCCTTTAGAGTCTGAGGGAGCTGATTCATGCTTCCTGAAAATTTACATTAGCTTGTAAATGTGGAACCAAAATTCCAGCTTGGCAAAAGAGAGACAGATAAAAAGGGTTACTTTTATCTTCTTTCCATATGTTATTTGTTAACTTCAGTTTTTGAAATCTTCTTAAAGGCAACTTACTTATATACAGAAAAGATGCCATAGTGAACCAGATGGACCAGGACTGGCAGCCTTAACAAGCAACGAAAGGACAAAGTGGGCAGAGGTGAGAATACTTCAACAGTTGATTCCTGAGAAAAGCATTGTGATGACTGGAAATACGTCATTTCATTTAGCTTTGTCTTTTTATGCTTTCTAGTTACGTGAATATTTGATTGATCTTGATCCAAAGAACTTGACTCTTCTGGAAAAAATTCAGAGAAGTTTGTTTGTAGTCTGCCTTGATGATTCTAGTCCCCATGCAACTCCTGAGGACTACAGTGAGGTAGCTCAGAATTTTTGATAATTCATATCTGGTCATCTTTATATAAAAGTTTCTTCTGCGTATATGCAGAAGTAACACTTCTTGCTCTTTCAGAACAGACAAAATGAAGCAGATAAATATGCAGATAATGCTTCTTGTTGATCCATAGGAATACTTAAATAGTTTGAATTGTTAGGGCATTGGAAGTGGGAATGGCTGAAATCTACCATCATAATCTTTTAGCCCTTTATCCTTCAGGGTCTTCAGAAATATAGTAATCAACTTGTTATCACTCTAATTTAAAAACTTAGGCTTATAATCATGTTTCATCTTCAACTGGATGAAAATGTCTTATCTCATGGGGAGGTCTCACCATCTTAATGTAGGCTTGATTTAGCTGACAGAGGTTGGCAGTGTACTCAGTGTTTTTTTTAAAACCCACGGTGTGTAACTTTTGCTTTAGGTTACAAGGCTGGGGCTAACAGGTGACCCAACAGTACGCTGGGGAGATAAATCCTACAATAGCATATTCTTTTCCAATGGAACCTGTAGCGCATTCTGTGATGTAAGTTGAAAATTTTTCCCCCCCCTTATAAACCTTTCAAGTATTTATTTCCTAAGTTTTCCCTTTCAGAGTATTATTTTAAATGTTTAATGTGTTCCTCTTTAGTGTAGCCTTGTTTACCAGGCACCTTGTCTGGCAAGTTTCCAAAAGAAGTCTGCTTTCACAGTGCTTGATATTACACCATACTTGAATTAAGAACGTGAGATCTGAAATCGTAATCTCATTTCTGAAAGTATTTAATGAGGGAGTTCCAAAGACAAAAAATACATTGCACAAGAAGGCTTAAAATTAACTCTTTGTATTATGTTGCTATTTGAACAGCTGTGGTTTTTTTAAACTTGGGTTTTTTAAAAATTTGTTGTTGAATGGCCAGAAGGGCCTACATCTTGCCTGAAATCTGCTTTTCCACAGCAGTGGTATATTGTGCCTCCTTATCTGGCTGCAGAGCAGTCAAAACAGCAGGTGGATTTACAGTAGTTCTATATGTATTGTAGAACTAGAAAAACAAGTCCAACACTGTGCAGTAAAACTGTTGGTCTGCAGGAAAAAGAGTGGGGTAGGGAAAAAAGCAATTTGATCCTTTTGCAGTTATGCAAATAATGTGATATCTTGTCTTATATGATTCTAGCATTCTCCTTTTGATGCCATGGCTTTAATTACCATGTTATCTTATGCTGAAAAGAAGATTATTGAAAATGAGGGAAGATGGAAGGTAGCTATCCTTTAAACTTTCAAATGTATTAGTTAATGTGTCTTTTCTTATGGATAACATTTTCTGTTTTCTCTCTTTCTTTCTGTTCGCATCCTCCCAGGGATCAGATAAAGTGAGGGATATTCCATGGCCAGAGGAACTTGTATTCACAGTGGATCAAAAAATTATAAATGAAATTGGACGTACTAAAGAATTGTATTACAAAAAGGTGGAATTTCTTGCTGCTTCTCTTAATTGTCACTGATTTTTTTTTTTTTTTCTTTCTCCCATTCTATTTGCACGTTCTCCATGCTGGAGAACAGGGATGAATGTTATTGATGAATTGATGTATCAGGGGACTTAACATGATGGTTTAGTTTGTTACATTGTTGGTTTATGTTGAATGTGTTTTATTTGAAGTGAACCAACTTGTGATGTTTGCAGTTTCTTGACTTCTGGTTTTTTTCCCTCCTATGGTTTGACAGGTATCTGACTTGCAGCTAGTAAATTATGCCTTCACATCCTTCGGCAAAGCATTGATTAAAAAGAAGAAACTTCATCCTGATACATTTGTGCAGCTTGCCCTTCAGCTGGCTTATTACAAATGCCATGGACGGTAAGAAAATCTCATTACCCAGATTAGGAATAAAAAAACTAGTTTCTTGAGTAAAGGGGTGGATCTGGAGCATAATGCAGTGCCCTTGCAATACCAGTGTGTATTTTGCTATGGTGATAAAAGAATGAAGCAGTAAGGTTTTTTTAAATTAGCAGTTGCATAGGGCCTTATTTTGCGCCATTGAATTCCATGGGGCTTGTGCTCTTGGCTTCAGAAGAATTGTGTCGTTGTGCCTATAGGGATCACGCGTGTACATATTATGGAATGGAGGGCAGAAGACAATCCATGGAAATGTGGATTTGGGCTGTACAAAGTAAATATTTGGGCAAACACCAAATACGGAATGAGTCAGGATTCTTTAATGTCAAATAGTTGCTCAGAAGGAGAAGAAAGCTTTATCTGTAGCAAGTAACAACCATTGGTAAAAGCCTCACAAACCTCAGTGTCTCACTTTCTTTAGCAATGTTAGATGTGAAGGTTTGGGCAGAATAATAGAGATACAGATAGTGACCCTCCAAATGCCCGACTCTACGTTTTTGGGTGTGTCATTTTATTTTGTATTATTGGTAAAAGGCGGCATTCTTCCTGGTATTGGTGTTACCAAATTTCTGTTTGCTAACTAGCACTGATTGTGGCTTGTATAAGTCATTACTGACCTGGCAAGTATTGCTTCCTTCAGAAAAAGGAGGGTTTTGTCATAGGAGCATGACGTTTAGTCACTGGAGATGCCTGTCTCATCATAAGAAAGGTCGGTAGATCTCAGTTTGCTGAATATTGGAATGAATTAACTGTCTGACTAAAATAGCCTGTTAAGTCTGTTCTAAACATACAGGTATGTTTCATGTAAGTTGTATATTAAATGGTAGACTGTCATAGTGCTGGGGATGCTGCAGGTAAAAGCTGGATGGGTGTCAGTATGCAACAGAGAAGGATTTGAGCCTTTTCCTTATAAACACATTGGGACATGCTACTTATTTCAAGTGTGTCTCAATTTTTGAGTTTTTGGACAGTATAGATGGTTTCTTTAATGGAAATATATAGTGAAACTGAAGCTTGCATAATTTCGGCTTATCTATACTAGAGGCTGGTAGATCTGTAGTCTGCAGAAAATAGCCATGACAACCCAGTCTTTTCAAGGTATGATTATAGCACTGGCACTTTACAAGCTTTTATGAGACTGACTGAAAGAGTTCCTTTGTGGCTCTTTTTCAGACACAAAATTTAAGGAAAACTAGTGGCTTACTGATACTTGTAACTGAGCTAGATGTGTAAGGTACTTGGCAGGACTTTTTTATTCCTTGAGAGAGCATATAGTTTTGTTCAGTTAATGAGATACTCTTCCCTAATTTTTCTTTTTAGCCCGGGCTGCTGTTATGAAACCGCCATGACCAGGCGTTTCTATCATGGCCGCACAGAGACCATAAGACCATGTTCTATGGAAGCAGTGGAGTGGTGCAAGTCCATGCTGGATCCTTCTGACAGTGTAAATACTGAAATCCAACTTTAATCATAATGTATTTAGAAGGCCTGTCATTTGAACTGCTTAAAACTCCTTTTTCTATCATCTCATTAATGGGAATTGGCCTGTTTCCAGTGAGACAGATTTCAAATGTTGGCTTGCTCGAAGTCTGGCTCTGGTCATTGTGACTGAGGTGAGCTGTCACGTGCAGGCTTGTTTGGTTTTCTATTCTATTTACCTTTTGGTTTCAAGAAGGTAAATGTCTTGAGTTACATTCACACTGATTTTTTTCCACACCTCAAAAAGTAACTGGGTTGGAACCAATGTATTCTGCTGTAGAGTGGTTCTGTTGTTGTTTTAATTTTTATGTGAAATCAGGAAATGTTAATCTAATTGCTGAGTCTGAGAGCAAGATTGAAATCTGTGTCCTAGTGGCAACAGGATTGTATTCCAGAGTTTGTCTCTGAATAGCTGAACTGGTGACCTTTTCTTTTCCCAGCAACTACCCTCTGGTGCTTGGCTGGCAGAGCATTTCATGCCTTTCTTGCCAAGTGAGAGCTGTACTAAAGCTCTTTCTGTTGTCCTCGCTCCACATTTCTCAGAGCCTGAGAAATGAAGCAAGGAGAAGATTTTTGAGACAAAGGGCTACGTATCTTTAGGAAATTCAAAGGTTCTATATTATTAATGCATCTGAGAAACATACAGGAATATGGCTGTTGGGAAGTATGTGTGATTGGTAATTATAGTCTTCAAAAGCATATTTTCCTGGTCTTCACTGGCTTCTTTTGGCAGGTGCTGCAGCTTTAAAACTCAATTTTCTGGCCATTATTCAAATCTGCTTTCCTATTGCAAATATGGATTCCTGTTACTTCCCTGCTCTTCAGTTATCGTCTAACCAGTTAGCAGGCTTCTATGGGTAATACACATAGAAGTTTTGTTACTTCCAACTAACTGTAGCCTTTTCTCTTTTTGTCTTTGTAATTTTAAATAGCATCTCCAAATATCTTCCTATTGCTATTTTTTTATGATGAACTCTTGGGGCTTAAAAAAGCATTGAATCTGTTCAGTAGTATTGAAATTAAGATGCTTAAAAGTCTACTTTTAAGGTACTAGAAAATACCTAAAGTTAGGTACTTTGGAAAAAATCCTTTTGTCTCAACTTTTCTTTTGCCCCTTGTGAGCTTAGTAGCTTGATTTTTATCCAAGTTGAGTGGCTGCTGCCCTTTTTTCACATGCTCTGCTGCAGCCTCTCGCATAATGAATAAAAGGACAAAGGGTGCTTCTTAAGTAGTTAAAAAGCTAGTAAGATCTGAGATCTTAGAAGCCAAGATCTCTGGTGTCTAGAGATGTTTCTCTAGGCCTCCTTTACCAAAACATGTATTTGTATTCTGATCTCTCTGGTTTTAATATGTAGGTTGCAGTATAAAATTGAAAAAAACATAATGTTGGGCAGAACTACTGTCATGCAAGTAATACTTCAGTCATCAGAGAAAATTTGGGAATGCAGTTGGCATCTGTGTATATTTTAATTAGGGTCTTTTTTGTTTTGTTTTCTGCTTTTACTTCACAGATTTTTTTAATCTGTTTTTTTCTGGGTGTTTTTTTTTTTTTTTTTCTCATGAAAAATGGTGGAATAGAATATTTCAGTTGGAAGGGACCTACAATAATCATCTAGTCCAACAGCCTGACCAATTCAGGGCATGGTGATCATGTAAATGCAACTGCACCTGCTAAAAGCCAGTGTGTTTCTAAATAAGTGGTACTGTAGGAAGTTTTTGGTTTCGGTTACTGTTATTTCACAGTGGCTACTTTCCATTGTTTCAGCTCGTTTGGGAAGGAACATGAGGTTTAGAATATTGTTCAGTGCAAAAGTGATCCAAGTAACAGATCAGAGATACAGGAAACAAATGAGTAAGTTCTCCTGAAAAAGGAGTTTGGATTTGGGAGAAGGAGTTTCAGAGAGGTTCTAATGTACCTTTCAAGATCTCCATTTTCTTCTATCTAAAATTGCTAGAAACTGTGAAAGAGGAAAACTTGCTGATCTGTGATTCCTGATGTGTTACTCATCTGGATTGTTTTTTTCTTTTCCTTTTTTTTTTTAATTCTGTCTCCCCTACTTTACACAGACTTATCGACGACTACAGCTGATGCATAAGGCGTTTGCAAAGCACAATAAAATGAGGAAAGAATGTGAGAATGGAAAAGGTACTCTGGGTTCAAAAGTTTTTTTTGTTTTGTTTTTTCTTGTGGGTGAAAAGGGAATATTGCTGTATCCTGATAACACTTTCTCTGTCTCCTTGTTTTCAACCTGAGTGAAAACTACCCCTTAACATTTTATACTTTAATTTTGGGGAGAGGAACTAAAACCTAGTCCTTGCACCCTTCCTTGTGCCCCGAAGACACGCTCACTTTGAATATTAAGTCACTTTTTCTGCCCAGCTAAACATTATTTCAGAATACCTTCTGATCAAATACATGCTTGGCTGGAAAGTGGGAAATGCGGTCTTTGAAGGCAGAAGAGAGATTTGGGTGAAATTGTAACCCAACTGTGTTAGCATGGCAAGCTATTCTATGAATGAGAAAGAGTAGCTGGGAAATAATCACCTGATGAACCTTCATACTCCATCCTACTTGGTGAGTTATCTAGGCAGTTGTGGCCCTGAAAGCCTTTTCACCTTGTCCACGTAATTGCCAGTGGGCCAGTTTCACTGTGTGGAACTCCTTCTCCTTGGCTGAAATGGAAGTTTTCTTGGTTTTTGTTTTCCACAGGAGCTGTGCTGCGTTTATATTACTTAGTTCATTTGCATTTGGGCTCAGTGTCGCAAGCTCAAAGTGATGAAGGCCTCTTAGATCAAATATTTGGGAAATGTTTTTGTATGCTGCAATATGAATCTTGTTTTTTAGTAGACTCTCTCATTTATCTGTCCTTCAGCTGCTATTTGAGCTTCCAGCTATCCAGACCAGAAGAAGCAGAAAAACAGGAAATGCTGTCGTTAATGATGCAGTATTTGCATTTATTTGACAGGATTTGATCGTCATCTTCTGGGTCTCCTACTCATAGCACAGGAGCAAGGACTGCCGGTGCCAGAACTTTATATGGATAATGCCTTCACAGTTAGGTAATTCATGTTCTTGTCCTGTGGGGAGGTTGCATCCCTTGATACTGAGGACTTTGTTACATTGGCCTTATCCGTGCTGATTTCTTGATCTCTAGCACAAAATAATTTTTCTGTAAAACTCACTTTGTTTTAAATTATCTTTAAAAGTGCTGGTTTTGTTTTGTTTTGTTTTGTTTTACAGTGGAGGAGGTGGGAATTTTATTCTTTCAACTAGTCTGACTGGCTACACTAGGTTTAGTGGATCTGTGCTCCCTATGGTACATCATGGCTATGGCTTTTTTTATGCAATCAGAGATGACAGGTATGGGTATAACTTAATTTTGGGCATGGTTCTGTCTCTGTCACAAAGGGAAAGGTGGCTAACAACTAGAATGAGGAAAGGAAAAGACATGGCTGAACATGTCAGAAAAGGTTGAGAAGTGAGGTACATGAGAATAGAGGCATTAACATTCTGGGAGAGCATGTGTGGGAGGGAGGATGAACGGTGGAGGTAAAGTGAGCACCAAGATACTGACAATAGGCAGAAAGAAAAGAGTGGGGAAGGTGAAAGAAGGGAGGAACAAAAGAAGTTAACTTACTTTAAAATAAGCTTTTGTTTTAGAGATCACTAAATGTAACATGCAAAGGCGTTTTTTAAAAAGTAGCAATTGACTGAGATAGACCAGATAGAGTACAAGTGAGCACACTGTCCATCATTCTTGGCAGTGACACAGACATCTCTTGACGCAAACCAGGCCTCTTTGAGTAACAAGGAGAAGCTAAAACATTTGGCTTCACTTCTCATAAAATGGTAGGATTTGAAAAGATCCGCTTTTAGTTTATTGGTCTCATGGACAAAAAATATTGCTTCTTTACGAAATCTAATAAACTACTTTCATTATAATGTGTTGCGATAACTTGCTATTTTGTGATTTAGGTGTAATTTGAATGACTTCTTCCCAAAGCTAAATATGGATTGTGTGCAGCTTTGATTCAGTTTGAGAATACAAACCATTTCTACTTTGATCTATGGCTCTGTTAAGATAAATAGAACTAGATAAAGATCTACCTTTTATTGGGTAAATAGAAAAAAAAGTACTTTAAACCTTAAACTAGTTGCAGAGAAGAAATATAATTCACAGTATTTTCAAATATAAGTGGAATACATCACTGTGTATGTAGAAATGGGTATTTAAATCAAAGTATTTAGTTTCGAGATCTGTCAACATTATTGCTTAGTGAAGGCACTAGGGATCTGAGTCCTTTTTGAATGTTGAGACAGTATGTTTATGTGACAATTTTTGCTTCAGAACTTATGTCAATAATTTCATGTTTCAGTGCAATTTGTATGACATTTATCCTAGATCATGACAATGAAGAGTGGTAACTTCATTGTTTTCTATATTGATAGGATCGTTACTACCTGTTCTTCTTGGAAATCATGTCCAGAGACTGATGCAGAAGTGCTGTGTAGAGCTGTGTTCCAGTGCTTTCAGGACATGCTACAATTAACAGTTGCAGCTCAGCTGTAAGGTTGATAATGATGTAAAAGCCTTTGCAAGCTCATGAGTTATATGTAGTACTTATAAATGAAATGCTACTCGAGTACTGTTATATTCAAGTTAAGATGTTTAATGATCTCAGTGAAGTCTACCTATTTTTATGGGATTTACTGTGGTAACAGTACCCATTTAAGAGTAATGTAGCAACAATTTGCAACAACAATGCAAGCAGTAGTACCTTATCTATGTAGAACTATGCAATATTAAAATATGCCTCAACAATGCAAACAAATTTGAGAGACGGGGTGTTGGAAGTGGAGAATTTATGGGAGATTTGTATTTATGATCTTAGTAGTAACACGTAGAATACTTTGTAGTCTACTGATACTGTTTATGCCAGTGGAGCACTTAACTGCGTACTTAAGAGTAACCACACTATCCTCTTAGGTGATTATGCTTCCTTTTCATAGTGATTTATGAAATAGAAGGGCTGCCTCCATCAGGCTATATGTTATTTTATAAGTTATCTTTCATTTTTGCTATTGGGATTATACCAAATAAATGTTGTATCCGTGAATGGGGATGTTCCCACTACATTTGTAGTATGAGGGCACTACAATCTGAAGTATTTTGAAAAAGGAGCTCTCAATAATAAAGACAGACAGCAGCATATGAGTTCCAAATTCCTCAGAGTTTTCATCTTTGAGTGAACTGCTGCTAGTCTGCTGCTTAACACAATAAAAGTAATTGCTGAATGCAGTTTGATACAATTCTCAGGATTTTAAGACTTGATTCCTCTGTTTGAGCAGCTTTGTATTTTCCTGTCATAGAAATAAAATTCTTCTAAAAATCAGCTTTGTATTGACTGATTTACAGGTGGACTGTTTAATGTGTAGCAACTAAACTTTGTGAAAGAGAGATGATCTTGGGGACAGATGAACTTGAAATAGAGGTTGTAAAGTACCCATTGTTTTCTCTTTTCTCTAGTTTTTGGAGTTTTGAGAGAGATCAAAGATTATTATTTGTTTTACAGAAACAACTGTGTTCTCAGCTAACACTGAACCATTCTCTTTGCCTTCTGGAAGCTCTGTTGCGTATTTTTTTCCACAGTAGCAAGAACAGAGTTTCCTTTTTCATTTCCTTCCTCAAAGCCTGACACTTCTCTGAGTAACAGGCCAGAGTGTGTTATACTGTGTCTTGTTGCCTCAGAAAATGGTCTCATTATTACAGCCTTTGTCTTCCCTGCTTTTATTGGGCTACTTGTACGTCCTGTCTCAATTAAATCTGACAACCATTCATTGTTTAATGGTTGATTTGAGGTCTTCCAAAACTCATACAGAGTAAGAATCCATTCCTGGATTGCTGGAACTCCATTCCTGGAGTGCTTATAATAACCCACTCTCTTTCTCGGAGGTAAATGACTTTCTGAAACCTCTTGGTTAGTGAAGCATGTGTTTTTATGATGCTGTGATTTCTGTGAGATAGATTAGGATTTTGGATCAAGCTATGCCTGGTGATTTTTATTACTATTTTTTTTTATAAGTTCTGTCTGACAGTCACAACTTTTCACCCCATAATTGGGTTAGTAAACCTGGTTGCAACAGCGACAGCAATAGTTTGCTTTGAACACTCATTTGAAACAGCCTGAAATCTGATGAAGGGTGTAATTTTGCATTTATTTGCATTTGTTTTACACACATCTACCCCTGCCTCTCTGGGGATTTCTGGGGGCATAGAAATCCTGGCAGAAATACAGAAAAAGGAAAACTATTTCAGCAAGTGTATCATTGAGAAAATGTCATTCAATCACCACTGTAAGCAGAATTTCCTGTTCAGCTGGGACAGTCTGTCTTGCCTAGAGGAACTGAAGACAGGAGTGTATCCAGAGAGAACAAAATTAAATTCTGTGAGTTGCTAGACTTACTTGTTATGTGCTGTGGACGCATGAATTCATGAGCGTAGTGTTAATTTCCTTGTTATAAGGAGTAAAGCAATTTTGATTCAAAGTTGTTGTACTAAGTTTATGCTCTATGGACCATGTGGGACTAAAGCATAAAGTGTTAAACAGAGTTGGTTTTTTTTTTTTTTTTTTTTTTTTTTGTCTGTGTGGATTTGGAAAAACGTGTTATCAGTGCAGAAGTAGCATAATGCAGTAGGGGCTCTGATTTCAGGTCAGGGTGGTTAAGCTGTGCAGTCTTGTTGTCGTAGGATAGGCACCATTTGCTTTGAAGACGCTGAGGCTAAAGCAGGGGGTTGCAGAAATTGGCTGCACCCATTAGTGCATAGGCAAGCTGAGAATAGGAGCCAGGTTTCTGCATTTGTGGGAGTGAGCCAGTTGCCAATCCCAGCAGGCTTCCTTTTTTCCCCTGCTCCAGGTTGCATGTGCGTTTATTTAGAAAGAGTCATACCTGGATGTCCTGGTTTCGGTTGGGATAGAGTTAATTTCCTTCCTAGTAGCTGGTACAGTGTTGTGTCTGGGATTTAGGACAAGAACAATGTTGATAACACACTGACGTTTTAGTTGTTGCTAAGCAATGCTTACACTAGTCAAGGACTTTCCAGCTTCCCATGCTCTACCGACTGAGAAGGCTGGAGGTGCACAAGAAGCTGGGAGGGGGCACAGCCAGGACAGCTGACCCCAACTGGCCAAAGGGACATTCCATACCATGTGACGTCATGCTCAGTACATAAACTGG
>NW_008795018.1:12318038-12335713 GCF_000699145.1 Aptenodytes forsteri | reverse complement strand
TTGTGTATTCTTTTATCATTATTATTATTATCCCTTCCTTTTCTGTCCTATTAAACTGTCTTTATCTCAACCTACAAATTTTACTTCTTTTTCCCGATTCCCCCATCGCACTGGGGGTGGGGGGGAGGGAGTGAGCAAACAGCTGTGTGGTGTTTAGCTGCCTGCCAGGTTAAACCACAACACTGGAATGGTGCTTTGGGCCCATCTGCTTTGAGAAACACATCACTACCTTCCTTCTGCCTTTGAGTGCTGGCATCTTTATGCGTTAAGCAATAGCTACTCTTTCTTTCCAGAGACTGCTTTTCTGAAAACTTCTTTGGTGTCTTGCTGGTGTACATCTCACTGCCTTAATCCTCATCGCTTACTGGAGTTTAGAGAGAATGCAAAGTTAGAACATGTAGTTACAATCAACATGTAAAAACACAACCCCCGAAACCTGAACAGATGAACGAGCTCTCATCCCTTTTTCACTAGTGCTCTACCTAACAGCTTGCTGCTGTCCCTAGGCTGGACACTGTGCTTTTCCCTACCCCCAAAGACCAGCCTGTTCCGTCTCCAGTGCCTCTGCCCTCAAACCTTCTCCCTGTTTTTGTACATGCATCCCTCCTCTGTGAGCACCTGTGCTAGGTGCTTCAGAGCTGATCCTCTCAGTGCCTGAAGGACAGAAGGGGCCCTCTACACCCAGAGTCCCTCGCTTTGCAATTTGGCAAGTCAGCGGGGCTTTTTCAAGACTGCTGTGTAATCTTTAATTTAAGCAACTATGAATTTTTGTGCTGGTGAAAGAAGAGGGTTGAGTGCTTAAAGCAAATGTACCTCAGTTATTTATTAGTTATGGGGTTTAAGGAAACTATTTACAAAATTTTACCAAAACCAGAAGTAGTGAAACATCCTTAATAGTCTCATACAAAAGACTGAACCAGCTGTACAGCTGCACTTCAGCAACAGGTACTGCCCACTATCACACACTGCATGGCCCACTTCGAACATTGACCAGAGAACAGTAGATGCCTTTGTCAGCCAGGAGCTGCTGATGGGTCCCTTGCTCTACAACCTTGCTGTTCTGGACCATGGCAATCTTGTCAGCATTTTGGATGGTGGAGAAGCGGTGAGCTATCACAATGCAGGTGCGACCTCCTCTGGCTTTATCCAGTGCTTCCTGGACAATCTGCACAATGAACAAACCAAAAGGTGAATTAAAAACAAGTACAGCAGCTGTTTCTACCTGTGGTGCCCCTAGTCTGTCATCTGTTAAGTTATCTGTGATAGAGCAATGACAGAAGTGATGTTTCTATGGCCTTGGAGGTGAAAAACTGTTACCCCTGGTGACTCGTTCACATCCCTGTTTGTACATCTGGGGTGGGGGACAGGGGACAGACTGTGCTTGCTGGTGTGCATGTGTTCATATTTTCACTTGCCCCACAAGTCAGGTCAAGCAGACTTTTCCAGAGTCGCAGCCTGGCCCTTCCTTAATGCCGCGGGCAGGTCTTAGTTGGTCAGTTTTAGAAATTGACCCCAACAAATTGGTCTGGCTCCTTCGATGAGCCATGCACTTTCTCACTCACTTTCAGCAACATGGAAAACTACTCCAAATTTCAGTCCCCCTCATTAAATAATTACAACTTAATCCCCCAAATAATTCCATTGTAAAATCATGGCGTAATCAAATAACATGCTGGATAATTTTGTATTCTAGTTTCTAAGCACTAAGTATGGTGTACTTAGTACATACACTTTTATCCCCCCCTTTTTTTTTTTAATACTCTGAAGGTTATGAATTCTTTAATGTCACCTGATGTTCTGGGCTCTTTGGCCACAAAGATGCCAAACGTTGCAATAAAATTATTTTGAAAATTGATAATAATTTTTTGGGATGTGGGGGGTGGGTAAGTTTGTTTTCTACAAAAAAAGAGCCTTCTGCTGGCATGACCAGCCAACTTGCAAATCCCCATTCCTGTTTGCAAAGCCAAGGTACCTTTTCCCTTTCTGTATCCAGTGCAGAGGTAGCTTCATCTAACAGCAGGATTCGGGGCTGCCGTACAAGAGCTCGGGCAATAGCAATGTGTTGCTTCTGACCACCAGAGAGCTTTAGTACACACACTTTTATCCCCCCCTTTTTTTTTTTAATACTCTGAAGGTTATGAATTCTTTAATGTCACCTGATGTTCTGGGCTCTTTGGCCACAAAGATGCCAAACGTTGCAATAAAATTATTTTGAAAATTGATAATAATTGCTTTTGGGATGGGGGGTGGGTAAGTTTTTGTTTTCTACAAAAAAAGAGCCTTCTGCTGGCATGACCAGCCAACTTGCAAATCCCCATTCCTGTTTGCAAAGCCAAGGTACCTTTTCCCTTTCTGTATCCAGTGCAGAGGTAGCTTCATCTAACAGCAGGATTCGGGGCTGCCGTACAAGAGCTCGGGCAATAGCAATGTGTTGCTTCTGACCACCAGAGAGCTGGGTTCCTTTGTCTCCCACGTGTGCTGTATTTCTAGGCACAGAAAGTAAGCACAAGTGTAAACCTGGATTTGGACCTAATCCTGTGGAGCATGACATTTGAGCTGCATTTCCACTGAGTGATGAGTCTGGGGCAGCCCCTTTCCCAGTCACCGAGGCAGGTGTAGGTGAGGAGCCTACATACAGCGGCTGAGCTGAGAAACACATTTCTGAGCATATTTAACTGCAGAGCAAACCCCATGATGCTGAGCAAGAGCAGCGTCATTTGTTTTGGGGTAGGGGACCAAGGTGCAGAGAAGCTGAGTGCAGGGTGCGAGAGGAAGGTTGTGATGTTGCTGGGCGTGAACCCAAGACTCAGTTTAGCACCAAGCAGCCTGAGCAGTCAGCTCTTCTTTCCCCACCCCGGTTCTCTGTAAGAAAAAAAACTCAGCCTGAGAGGCATTGAGAGTGATTTAGGATGAATAAGAAGCCAGTCAAATTCAAAATCTCATCTGCCTTGCACCTTATCTTAAAGCTGACACAAATTTACTCAAGAAATTTGATTCCAGCTCTGTGCTTCCCCGTTTGTTACCTGCTGTGTGAACAAAAGTACATCTCTCATCTAAGCGATGAGGCTTTGCAGGGAAAAGCCACCAACCTCCTAAGCCGGTGGGAATTTATTGACTGAGAAATATTTGTCCTAGCCTGTATTTTCCACAAAAGCAAGCTGACAAGCAGGTGTTAGCTTCAGCCGCTCAGTTCAGACAGCAGGTAGGAAGAGCCTTTGCTTGCATTCACCTGCCAGCAGCTGCTCAGCGGGACATGAGCAGATCAGCTTCTGGGATTATTTTTTTTTTAATCTCTAGCATAATTATTCACAACCAATGTAGAAAACCTGAAACTGCTTTTCCCTCCAAGGTGCTATTTATTTTGCAGCAAAAAGATCCACTGTACCGGAGACTCAGCTTGTCACATCAGATGCAACCAGGAGGTAACAACAGGTTAGGGAAAGGTAACAACGTAGGGAAAGGGAGAGAAGGAAGCAGGAACAAGACGGTGGCTTTCTGCCTGTTTTTCCAAGCCAGCTCTGTGTGTGACTTTACACACCTGGCTAATGAGATGTTGAAAAAAGGAGGGTGAGACCGGTGCTCCTCGGGCTGCCTTAGCACTTTCCTTTTGCTTTCACTTAACTGAAGGGAAGTATCCAGCCTCTTTTTCAGTACTCTCTGCGTGTCCGTTGCTCCATGCTCTTCCATCTAGAATGGCTTGCCTGAGTACCAATATCACCCAGGTTATTTTATTAACAGACACTTCTCCTGCAGAGATGAAGACCCCTCCCATTCAGGCATCTGCAGCAGTGGAACTGAGCAAATGCCTGCAGCCACTGACACCTCCTAGCTCTCTGCTTGTCCGTTGGGTCTTCTGGGGGGAGAACCCCCCCAAATTTCAATGTCTATTCAGTAGTCACGGAAATATAAATGCTTTTAACCCCTATTTACTTAGGAAAGCATGAATAGATGCTGTGGTTTTTTTCCCCAGTTGCAAGTTGGAAATGAGGGTCTGATTATTTTTGTTAGTGTTTCAATGAAGGAATGAATATTGGCTTCTTTTGCTGCACTGACAATCTCCTCATGTGACACCTCTCGCCTGTTATCCCCATATGCAACGTTTTCAGCAACAGCGCAGTCAAACAGCATTGGTACTCATGAGATGATACCAATCTGAGCTCTCAGCCACTGGATATTTAGCATCATTGCATTTTGGCCATCCAGGAGCTAAAAAGAAATAATATATTTTAGTCTGTTAACTTAGGCGCTTATGTGTGGCAGCAGAGATGGGGAGATGAGTGTTAAAGCCTAGTTATGTTTGCAGTCAATACAATAACATCAGACTCTCTATGAACCTTGAAGAACTCCAGCTGTATGAAGCCACTGTATTGCACCTCACTTGTCTATCACTGTAACTAAAAGAGCTAATACAGATCTACTTTCTCTGCCATCTTGCTATCAGTACTAGAGACATTTGGTACTATGCTGATGACAGAAGATCTATTTCAGAAACCAGTAGAAGATCTATACCACGAAGTATTTCCACAGCCACTTCCTTTATTAGCAGCTTTATCCCATCTCTATTACACTGATCTGGGAGCCAGATGTCCTCGCCTCTCAAATGACAGTAATGGGGGACAGTAATGGACAGTAGTCCCTAATCCCATAACTGAATATCATCCTTGTACATCAGTGAGAAAAATTCATCTACCGCCACTTGCTCATGTAAGATGGGATACAAATGTAAAACTATATATCAGCACTTGAACTCCTCCTCTTCTCCCACTGTACCTTATCTGGACATTAGCATGCACAATTATAAGTTTAACTGTCTCTGTTATGCAGAGATTTGTTTTGTCTAAAATAAAACATCAGTCCATATTTCTGCTTTATCCTCATGACTTCTATCCAAAGCAGAACAAATGAGCTGTGGACTAAATCACCGTCCTGTGCCTGGGACGTGCACTGGGACATTGGACTCTTGGAGCCCAGATCATTTTTTCATTCTGTTTATACAGCACCTGGCATTGCAGAGAGCCCTAACCCAAGGTTTGGATTCCTCAGCACAATGATCAACTAAAAAATAATAGACTAAATGTTTCTATCTTTACAAGAAAAATTGTATTTTTGTGCACATGAGACTAGGGACATCTTTGTAAAGAATAACTTGACTTGCCAGCTGTTTTCTGTGTGGGTTGATGAGATGAATCTGTCTTCTTATTCTCAGAATGTAATAGAAGCAGTTAAATGATTAAGCACTGAATAAGTATTTTTTCCAGTCTCAGAAAAAGATATCTCACAGTTCGAGGCCACTCTCATTGACAAGCATCAGGAACTAAATAAAAACTCCAGGGAGAAGAAGCCAAAAGGTCACTCCGGCATCTCCATCTGTCAAGGAGGCTATCCATACTTCAGGCTGCAGTTCAGTTTGAGCTACAGATGACAGTTTTGCCTTTCACAGAGTCAGGACTATGGTGGGAGTCAGATACCTGGGTTTGGGAAGTCCGGTGGTCACATTTTTCTCTGACTTCTAGAGGAAGGATCCAAATCCTCTGAACTGAAGCCCTGACTATGGATGAAATATGGATGTAAGTGAAGAAACAGATGAAACATGAGATCACTTTATTTGGCAAGTACAAAATTGTCCTAGGAATGCACAGACATCTACCTGCAGCCTCCAGATGCTTCAAGATCCAAGAAGAGCTTTTCAGGTTTTTTTCATCTTCCCTTAGTTTTTACATGCTAGGTGACGATGCAATGATGTTCGGTGGCTACCCTAAGCAGTGCTGCTGTTAAATTTCCAACGGTTCGTCCTTACTGTAATTAAACTAAACCTCAGTGATACCAGTAGGCTCTGGTCAGGCCAATGTAGCAACTTCTCTCCACTGGATCTTGTTCTAGTAACTTGAAATGGCATGGGAAATTCAGAAATTTTACTTTTCTTCTACTTTTCCCATGATTGCATAGAGAATATTGAAAATCCATGTGTTCCTGCCCTTAATTTTCAAAAATATTACAAAAAAATTATATTAGAAACATTGACAAAAGTGAGTAGCAAACATGTGACAGGAAAAATAAAAGCAAATATATTATATTAATAAAATAGAGTAAGCATGTATCATGTACCCGCAACTTACACTTTGATGTGGAACACTTACCATTTCTCCACTGAGTGGATCATAACATTTCTCAAGCAACTGGACAACAGTGCTCTTTCCACAGCCAGTGCTACCAACAAGAGCCAGAGTTTGTCCTTTTTCATGTTCATGTTCAAACCTCGGAGCACTTTGACCTCTGGTCGCGTTGGGTAGTTAAATGCCACGTCGTTGCATGTTATGTTTCCACCAAATATTTTCTGATTGGAACAGTAGAGTTAGGTCAATTTTTTGGGCTAAGGTAACAGATCATAAAAGACTATGAAGAGTGTTCATAAAGGAGATCAGTGGGAGTTTTTCCAAAGGATCAGACTTCTTTTTTTTCCCTGGAATTAATATGTAGTGAGAAGCTATTGTGAAAACGTGAATTCTATCCTAAATATTCTACTCTGTGGGCATATTTTAATTAAAATTCTGCTCCGTAAATACAAATTCTGACAGCTTCTCTTACACCATCTGTTAAACAAGATTACATTTTCAAAAGTAACAATAACTCTAGGTGGCTGACTTCTGTCTGCTTTGCAAGGACCTCGTTCAGATTCTTGGCATGGTCTTTGCTGATTCTTTTTTCATTTTTGTCCTTAAAGATACTGAAAATAATCCACTATTTTTGATTTGTGCACAGAATCAATCCTTCTACTTAAATATCTTTTCTAAATAATTTGCTATAAAATGTAATATGATCTATGTAATATGGATATATGCCATTTCTTCTACACAAGAAGAAATATAGTTCATGTGAATCAGTATATATAAAATGTAAATATAGACATATGCAAATGACCAATCAACATAACAGCTCAAATGTATGATACTTCATAAGACTTCATAGCTATTTTCCTTTTTTATGTGTGTATATGTATATATGCATATATACACATATATATACATAATAAACACAAGGTTTATAATATATATGTGATAGTTTTCTTGAACTTTCTGTCCTCTGTTATATGACAGGCCACATGCACCCATATGTTTATATACATTGTTGGTTATTAAAGTATGTGAAAGACTATTATGGACAACTTGCAAATAAGTTGTCCCTCAAAAATTTCTGGTTAAATATTAGAGGCCTAGTTATATGTTCAAGATCCATACTCAGGTAGCTTCATGCAAGAAAGTCTTGAAAAATGATCTCTGCTGCATTAACCCTATTTCCACTGGCTCTTAAAGGTGTTTCACCAAGAGACAGGTGAGGTTTTGGCAGGAGAAGACACGAAGCAAAGCTTAACCCCAATTTGGTTGGATGAGTCAGATGTGAATGGGCTCACACGGTACTTGTTCTCAGTAGCTATGATGTGGGTGGAAGAAAAAAAAGAAAAACAGGCTTGAAATAAGTTAGAGGAGTATGCTATGCTGTGCGTAACACCGTGCTTACTTACAGGCTTCTCTCCTTCCTTGCTGTAGCTATCTATGGAGGGTACTCTTTCAAACAGCGTGAACAAGTGGGCAGCTGACATCTTGGCTTTGGCATAGTCTGGAGTGAAAGAAGTGCTTTGTCCTAATGCCATTGCGCCAAATACAATAGTTGAAAAAACTCTGTAAAGTTAAAAAGGGGAAAAATACATTTACATTGATGTAGCAAAGGCAAGAAAAGCTTTTATGGGCAGATAGGGCCTTCAGATAAATACTCATTAATAAGGCTGAGGTAGGGTAAGAGCTGTCTACTGCAAACTCTGTGACTTTTTTTTTTACTGAGAAAATCCATAATTTGTTTGTAGGGAGGAGAGCAGCACTCTAAGCTTCCCTTCCTTGCCCACCTGCCTGGATTTATTAGAAATGGATGTGTTGATTTCTGTTTCTGTTCTTAATGCATGTTCTTAATGTGGTGGGATGTATAGTTCCTTGCAGCTCAGTTTCTTCATCTATAAAACTGAAGGTATTAGTTACAGAGCAGTCTGAGGATTATGGAGAAATTTGCCATTCCACATTTTCTTTGAATGGCCCAGTCTTCCAGGCACAATCAAATCCTTGAGTTCAGGAGAGAAAGGCAAAAGGCAAATGGGAGATGAGAAAGAGGCATGAAATCGGGGATGAGCAAAGGGCAGTAGGAGAGGAGATACACGAAGAGAAGGGATTCACCTGAATGTGTAGGGGAAGGGAAGGTAATGCTGGTATTTGAGAAGGGGTTGGTGTAATCAGGGTAAGAAGCAGCTTTAACTTCAGTGGCATTTTTTGCCAGGCAAGTGTGGCAAGTGCTGAAAGCAAGCATGGGATGTGCATGGGAGACAAGGTGGCTATTGACAAATATGGACAGGGTTTTCAGCTGCAGGGAGAAAAGCAAAAGACTTGGTTAGATGCTGGAGATAGGGAGGGAGGAAAGAGAAGGTTGAAAAGGTGCCAGTTGGTGTGAACAACTCACTGGAGACACTCGGAGAAGCTTTTTCAGCTCTGGCTGGGCATTTTCCAGACTGGGTGTTTGCCGAAACTTTCTCCTGCTCTCCTCCTCTCTTGTCCCAGGGCTTATAATTTCCTCAACTCAATTTCCCTTGTTACTTACTCCACTCACCTTTTAATCTTTTCCACCTACACTCCCTACAGCTAAGCTGTGTGATTCTGTTGTTAAAGAAACCTTGTTGGCCATGAAAACAAGGAATGGCTTTGCTTTGCCTGTCTTCATGTTGCCTTCCTTTTACCCTGGGCAACCTGATTACAAGGGGAATTGTATGTAGACAGTTAAACACAGTCTAAAGGCATCACTTATTTTGGATTCGTAATAGTGTAAGGAAGGAAGGGGAATGTAATGTTGAAGAATGTAAGACAGAAGTATTCATTGATTTTTTCAGTTCTATACTCCATGATTTCATTATACCTACAGAAAAATGAAACATATTCTCCCACAGGGACAAAAAAAAGAACCTGACAAAGAGATACTTACAAAAGCACATCTTTAAACCGCATATGTCCATTTCTCACTAGATAGGCACCAAACCTAAAACACCCAGCTTAAGTAAAGTACATAACAGCTTGTGTAAGGGCAAAAGTAAATCCGAAGATATGTGCCTTCTTTACAGAATTTCTGTAACAGAAAAAACATACAATCATGATCATATTGTACATTCACTTGTAGCAGTCAAGAACGTGAAGAGTATCCTATAATTCAAAGGAAACCACAAGTCCTTAAAGTAAAATAATATCCAGCTCTTTGTAAGATTCTAACCTAAGACATCATCATTCCTGTATGCTTCAGTTTGCTTTCTGTCTGCAAAAGCTGATGAGACTATTGGGATAGAAGAAGAAATTGCTCTAACTCTAAATATTTTGAGCATGTACAATTTGTATTGTCTTCACTTTATACATTCATTAAAATTATTTTCAAAATTATAATACAGTTGCAATTCAAAATTTCAACTAACTGACACATGAGGACAACTTTAGAATTTCTACAAAGCAGAAACGACTTCAATAGAACAAATCCTTGTGCTTAGAATCATAGAATCATTAAGGTCGGAAAAGACCTCTAAGATCATCGAGTCCAACCGTCGACCCAACACCACCATGCCCACTAAACCATGTCCCTAAGCGCCTCATCTACACGTCTTTTAAATACTTCCAGGGATGGGGACTCAACCACTTCCCTGGGCAGCCTGTTCCAATGTTTAACCACTCTTTCAGTAAAGAAGTTTTTCCTCATGTCCAATCTAAACCTCCCCTGGCACAGCTTGAGGCCATTTCCTCTTGTCCTATCGCTAGTTACTTGCTTTATCTACATTGAACTAAAGCAAGTGACAATTCATGAGGTTTCACATGATATGCAATAGTATTTCAATAAAATAGCAGAACGAGCAAATACAGAAGCTGCTATGCAAGTCTACCCTTCTGGTTCCTTCCTCGGGAAAATCCCACTGATCTTTATAGCAATCTTACCTAAACATACAGGTAAAAACTGACTTTTGGTTTGTTAGACAATAGATTCCCTTAGAAGAAAGGGCTTGTGATTATAAGTATTAATAATCGCTTCCATTTCCAGAATTACAGGAGCCAATAACAACATCATAGAGAATTTCTGGGGAAAAAAAAAAAGTAATTTAGAACATTACCTTTAGAACATTACCTAAAATGTCAAGAACATGACCTTAAAGGGAAAGATAATCTATATTTTTTATGTCAGAGCTGAGTTTGGAATGAAAGATTTTATGATGCACTGACAGAGATAAATTGTGATTCAGTTTATTGGTGTGATTTTATGTTCATTTTAAAAATGAGTATTTCAATAACTTTTTTTTAAGAAGCATTCTTTTACCTATATGATGCTTGCAAACTTTGTCCATACATAAGCTCAAATTTTCTTTCCCGAGTCAAAGTAACAACAGTTCAAATATTTTCTATGGCTTCTGAAGCAATCTGTATCAGACAGCAGATATTCATCAGCAGAAAAACAAGATTGTATGGAAACTTTTAAACATAATCCGATAAATAGAATAACTGCAATACAAGTACGTCTACAGTACTGTTGAAAGCATGGTTGCAACATTTGTAGATATGCTGCTGTTAAATATATCCAATTAGCATGGATTATAGCACAGGCCAGCAATGGGATTTTATTTTCCAGTGGGCTTGTGTAACCTGTCATGAGGATGATGCCATACAGCTGTCATCGCTGCGGGAGCCCAGTCAGGATAAACTGAACAAGCCTACATCACCTGCAAATGCATTTGGAACTGCAGGGAAAACATATGTCCACATTTTCAAAAGCAACTAGTGATTTTGAGCTCACCCATCTTTCCCAGGGTGCATTCTCAGCATTTTTGGAATATCAGGAGTCTTTCAAAACTCCTAAAGGAGAAACTCAAAACCCCATGCCACTTAAAACTCCTAAAGGGGAAACTCAAACCCACTGGCCATTCCTAAAAATGTAGAGAGAGATTTTCCTGGCCCATATGGCAGCTTGGCATCTAATTCTTATTAATTTTATATCTTTGAAAATCTTCCTGTTTTGCCACAGAAGAAAAAATAGTAGAAGTTTTCCAAAATGATTAATGATGCTAGGTACCCAATCTTGATTGAAAACTAGTGGAAGCTCATGTCTTAATTTCCTTAATGCTCCCCAAATATTAAGGGGATTTACTTGTAGTTAAGTAATATCATCAGCAAATCTTTTAATGACAACAGTTGATTTAGCCTTGGTCAAGAATCCAGCAAATCAAAACTCAAAATGTAAAGCACCTTGGAAAGCAATTTTGTAACGTATATTCATGGACCACGATACTCATTCCAGCCTATAATTTAGTTCCGATGTACTCATTTTATGGGAAAGGAAAATTAAAAATTATCCACTGTCTAGAAAGCCACCTAGGTCCTGGGACTCAAGCTCAATTCTTTGTCACGTATTGTCGCCTGTGTAACATTTGTACACTCTGGAATCCCACTACCTTCACAGAAGCCCGCCGTAGTGTCTGTACCACTCCAAATTGTGTGCTCGTGGATTGTACCAGGAGCTAATTCACTCCATTAAAGAAGTGTATGATGAATTCTGCTGCTTATAAGGAAGGCATGAAATACATTTACTGTCTTTTAGCTATGTTGTTTCTTCACTACCTTTCAATGAGAGTAGTTTATTTTTCTCTCTCATGTGTGAAGACGGCATTTCTCCATAGGCAGTTTTCCAGGAAGAACCCCTCTTTGAAAGAGTAGATTTTTACCTAGAGCTAAAAAGGTGCTTGGGACTTGTTTTCCTTCAGGTTTGCTTGACATGTTGAGGGTGAAACATTTTGCTGAATTGCTGTGGAAATACATATGTTTTAAATTTTGCCAGAAACTGTGGATCTGCAAAAAATTGTTTTGATTAATATAGTCTGCCAAAACCAGATATTCAGGTCACCACCTAACAATCATGTAGTGATAGGACAAGGGGTAATTGCTTTAAACTGAAGGAGGGTAGATTTAGATTAGATATAAGGAAGATCTTCACTATGGATCTGCAAAAAATTGTTTTGATTAATATAGTCTGCCAAAACCAGATATTCAGGTCACCACCTAACAATCATGTAGTGATAGGACAAGGGGTAATTGCTTTAAACTGAAGGAGGGTAGATTTAGATTAGATATAAGGAAGAAATTCTTCACTATGAGGGTGGTGAGGCACTGGCACAGGTTGCCCAGAGAAGTTGTGGATGCCCCCTCCCTGGAAGTGTTCAAAGCCAGGTTGGACGGGGCTTTGAGCAACCTGATCTAGTGGAAGGTGTCCCTGCCCATGGCAGGAAGGTTGGAACTAGATGATCTTTAAGGTCCCTTCCAACCCAAACCATTCTATGATTCTATGATTCTACGTAACTGTTCTTACAAATAGTCTCCAAGGAAGTTGGCATGAGATAATGATAATCAACTGTAAACAGCTTGACTATGAGATAACTTTAAAATATTTCAGTGGATAACAATGCACTCAACAAGGTTACATGTTTGGCAAAACTTTATGAAAAATTAGTGACAGTATTTTGAATTTTTTCTGGATTACCCTATCATGTAAAGAAGAACAGGTTTCTCTTTTTCAACACATATATTCTTTTAAAAATAAATCTCTTTTAACTTCTTATTTTAATGTGTAAGAAAACATCTCTAGGCTTGTGAATCATCAGCCTTTACTATAAGTGTAGAAAACAGCTTGGAAGCAAACATGACTCTCAGCCTTCAACTCCGTAAAAAAAATAAGATTTGCTGTGCCCAGACTCCTCTGCACAACTGATCATGATGTAATGGCAGGGAGGGAAAAGGCAGAAGAGAAGATCACACAGGTGCTGTGCTGCTTGAGGTGTGTCAGAAAACCAGTCCCCACAAAGCACGGTCTGTCCTGAGACAGCACGTCTTGGGAAGTGAGAAAACAGTTCTCCTGAAAGCTATGAAATGAAGTAACACCCTCCATCTTTGCTGCCACACTCACATTTCCCTTTGAAGCAGATTCCTAGGCTCCTGCTTCCCTTCCCAGCTGAGAGGGGAAGGAATGAAAATCAGAGCAAGGGATTGCAGGGCACGGTCAGCTACACTGTCACCGTGTGTTTTCATGCATCCTTGTTACTGATGGTTTCTGTACTGTGCCTTTTTATACTAAGCCCACAGACAACTGCAAAGTGAGAGAAAGAGAAGGTATGTGGCAGGTAGAAGAGAGGGGCTCTGAAAGAAAATAAGCTGGAAAGAAATGAAGAAAAGGAAAAAAAGTAGAGTCCTGGGAAAGAATAGGGAACCCGAATGCAGACTTGGGACAGGCGTGAGGGACCCAGGACTTTTAAAATGCTTAGTATGCTCTGAATGCTACAAACTATTTGAGAACATAAATTAATAACGCACGTTTTCAATTTTCAGCTTCATATTTGCTATATCACCATTTTGTCAGAACAATATAACAATGCAGACTTTTACTTCTTTGAGGAGTATATTCTTGATCCATCGCCAATGTCCCTATTAAGCAACACTGTGTAGTCCAACATAAGAATAGATAAAAACATCACTGAACCCACCTTTCCGGCAATTTCCAGTTCCTTCTTATCTTTTTTTTGCATGTCCAGCAAGCATCTTCATTTGAATCATTCCTGTTACAGCAATAATTGGCACAATGGCTAAAAGCAGAAGAGTCAGCTGCCAGCCATGGATCAATGACAAAACAATCCCAGTCCCAAGATTAGCTACATTTTGGGCAATTAGTGCGAGTCTGGAACCCGTAGCCTGCAAAAGAATGAAACCATTGTAAATTACCCTGTTTTATTTGAAAACTAGACAGGAATTATTTGTTACCTAGACAATTGAGATTTATTCACCAGAGGACATCTGAAAGTGCTTAATTTGGTCTAAATATTCTGCAGAACTGGATGTTTGATCTTTCGAAAAACCATTCTATTGAACAGATATTTCCCTCAAGTCTTCTGTATCTCATTGAGTCTTCGTCCTCTATTTCCATCTATTCACTCAGACTTACAGTCCTTGTTTGCAGATTTTGCCCAAGAAAACACAATGACATTTCATAAATCTCATATTTTTTATACGTAGAACCATGACTTCAAACTTGCCAGGCCTCCTGAAATGTGACATTTCCTAACTTGCAGTCCAAGATGACCATTTTTTCTCTCTGACCACTTTTAACTTTAAGCATGTGAACAAACACAGTGCTGCAATGAGAGCAATCCTCATTTTGAGCCATACACTTAAGCATCTTGTTAATATTTGCAACATTTAGCATGGGAACACAACGCTGGCTAGACATCTATGCAGGTTGGATGAAGAACTTTAAATAAATGGACTCCTTGGATGACTCATTTATACTAGTGATAACAGGACTGAACATTAGTATGAGCTAAAAGCAAAGATAGATAGATAGATATATAAAATACATCTTGCCTACTATTCTGATATTGAATTTTTGTGTGACACCAAAATAAATAGTATTTAATAAATAATAACAGCTTCCAGATGACTGTGTGTGCAGGATTTCCACCTATCGAATCCAGTCTGTAACTTACTCCATGTTAAACCAGATATGAAAAATGCCAGTGCTTGTTACTTACTCCTTTCACTTGTGAAGCATCATTAGCAAGTCTTGTAATTAATGCTCCAGTGCTATTTTTGGGATCATCAAACCAGCCGACCTCCTACAACATGAAAGAGAGTTATTATAATCTTAAAAACTTTAGTCTGCACATCACCTAATTAGGCTACATAAGAGAACTTAATCACTTTGGATTACAATGGGATGACACACACGATATGGTGTTCTTTCCACGTAACCATAAATGCAATAGACCTAGAAGTTTGATAAAGATACGGGAACACAAAACTCAAACCTAGGTTGTGTTAACAATCCGTATATCCTTTTTGCAATAGCACAAACACCACCACATTATTTCATACTAAATGTAGCTTTACAAGAAATCTTTGCTTGTGAATTTAACATGTTTTTGATGATCAGATTCTCACTAAATAACAATACCAAGGAATCTGCCATTTAGGGACAATTACTTGGATGTATACCATGCATCTGTGAAGACTACTAACTAAACAATATACTTTCTCCTGTTATAAAGCTAAAAAATACATCTTAATTCTCTGCCAGTTACAAGTACTGTGAAATCTGTAAAGTCTTGCTGTGAAGTGTTTTGAAAGTCTGAGTGTCACTGCAAAAATCTCTGTGGTGTCTGAGAAGACATATGTAAAATGATATGCAGTGCTGGGAGATTACTCAAGACTACCTCTTCCTCATCTGGAAGACACTATTTTCAGGGAAAAAAATCTTGTCAATCATATACTTTTGTATCTCATTAACCATTCAGATTAAGTGGTCAGAGGGAGCAGTGACTCTAAAGCACTTAGTTGAAAACTAAAATGTCTGAATTAAATGCAAAACATTGTCTTATTTAAGCCCAGGAAGTAAAAATAGAATAGTCACTCTCTCTTTCCTCCAGATTTGCCAAATATCAAAACCAAAAGATCATTATAATGAAACAATCTAAGTCTTTGTGTTACTTTATACACACATAATTCTTATCAACAGTATGGTATTTTTGTGTAATAACTGTTCATAAGGTTACTGTAAGAGCTTTTATATTTCCTACCATTAGTGTATAAATGCGTAACTTTTAGACATCAACAACCATGCTACATTTTGATTTCTTGGGGTTTTACTGTGGGCGAGGGATTATTTTTAAGTGCAATAAAGTACTGTATTCTTAAATACAGTAAGAAAAAAAGATGTAAAACAAACAGCTTCAATGTGGCTGTAAGCTCACATAGCCAGATGGCTGCTCTGGTGTTACATGATATGGAGAACACACCACTTGTTGGTGCTAATACACAAAATCCTCCCAGGTCCCACTGCTGTAGTGCCTGATACTTGAACATGATGCCAGGTGGACGCTACCTTCACACCAGAGTGAGAAAAGTGAATATAATGACATTACTTGACTCCTGAGACCATGAATACCTCTCTGTTACCTTTAGGGTCTTTCAAGCCCTTCCTCCAGGGATCTGTTGAGGTTCAGCATGGTCTTAGAGACGTCACTTTCCTCCTCGGCTAGTCAAAAAAGTCCCATGGGACTTAATTTCCAAGGAGGTGACCTATAATCCCTTCCCATATAAACCAGAAAGAAGGGGCATCTGGGCCTCCAGTGAAAGGGGTTAATGAAAGGGAAGCTGATGCGGCTCAGGTTGGCTCTGGGAACTTCTCAAGGAGGAAATGACCCTCTGTGGAGACCAGGAAAACTTCACTCAGCTGTATGGGCTGAAGAAGTGGTACGGTTGTGCCTGTTTGGAAACCTCCTCTTTGGTCCAGACTTGCCGATGTATCAGACTAGCGTGGTTGGGATAGGCCACTGTTTGTAGCGAGTGAAAGGCAAGGAAGCAATGTGTCTGGTCTCACGTTGCTCTGCTTTCTACTGCCTCCGGGATCACATGCACACCTACAGCTGGGTCAGCTGGGAGTAAAATTTTATAAAAATTCAGGGAAGGATTGAATTTATGCTGTGGATTGACAATAAGATACTAAATACCAACATTTCCTTAAAATACTTGGTGAATTTAAAAAAATTACTCGGTAGGAAAAGCAACTAACTGGTAAGGGTAGAAATGGCAGCAAAAGAGGGGCAAAAATACCTGAGTCAGTTGTAGCTGTGCTGAAATGCGAACTGGAAGTGCTGGCAAGCCTGCAGGGCAGGTACCAGTGCAGGCTGTGCCTCCCAGGTAGGGCTTACCAGTTTGGGCTGGTACATTACACACCCTGCAGCAGAGTAGGGATGCTGAGTAGCTCACCACGGCACTACCTCCAGGAAGCAGCTAATGCCAACCATCAAACGATGGTGATAAGGCTGGTTATGCACACAGTTAGGATCCTTGCCATCCTCCTCACTGCTCAGCAACTAGAGACTGCTGTGCTTGGATTTCAGGCTGATTATTTTAAAAAGTTTTCACTGTGCTGCTGAACGTACTTTTATTGACAGCAGAGCCCTGTTCCTACCCCTGACCACTACCATGGCTGTCTTTGGCTCTGTGCCTGCCACGTAGGAACAGCCACCAGTTTAGTGAGTGCAGCTAGTCAGATAGCCAGGTCCTATAACCTTCACTAGTAATTATCTGTGGATCCTAGCCTATACATGGAGTTAGCTGATCATGAAGGCTGATCTGAATTTCAGATTCAGCTTCTTAGAGTACAGCCTACTTTTTCTAGGTGCTTTGATTTTATTAAATAAGCTAAATAAACACTACCATCACCTTTGAGCTTTCTTACACTGGTTTTAAGATGACCTTTATTAGTTATATTAATAAAAAGGTTTTAAAACCATGTAAAATATTTACTTGGACCTGTTATGAAGATTTAGTCCAGTCAGTTTCTAAACTGAGCTAAAGAAATCAGTGTGGTATCTTTATGGATATGATCACAGCATAAATAAACACAAAGACAATTTATGGCATTTAAACAAACAAGCATTTCTAAAGCTCCAGAAAACTAGATATATATAATGCTTTTACCTGTCTCAGAATTGCTCTGAATGCCATGGATCGAAGCCTCATTGTAAGGATTTCTCCAGCTTTGCCAAATGTGAAATGCTGTTTGAGAAAAAA
>NW_008795018.1:12311124-12317895 GCF_000699145.1 Aptenodytes forsteri | reverse complement strand
GTAGAGCACAGAATGAGACTTTTTTTTTTAAGAAACAAGTGTATACTATGTAGCAATCTTCAAGCCCCACCAAACAATGATTTATTGCAGGAATTTTTTTATTGCACCTGTTCTCAAACTGAAACTGTTCACTTCAAAGTAACAGGCTCGGTGGTATCACAAGCAAGACCCTATATTTGTTTTAGGCGCTGTACAAATACCAGGGATTTCCCTCTCTTTCTCTAAGAGCTTACAATCAAAAAAACGGTAGTGCTACTGGTTATTTTCTAGGGCAAGCCTCTGAACCTGCACAGAGACTCACTCACTACAACACAACTCGGTGTGCACAAAGATGTACTGGTGAATCTGTCACTCCTGGGCCAGGGCCATGCAGGGTCAGACTACGCAGGGATGAGATGAGGGAGACAGGCAGACACGTTTGAGTGGAGAAATATCCATAACAGCTATACCACCAATTTCTTTTCTTTTCCAAGAGCATCACAGAAGTAGGAATTTTGAGGTTGGTTCTGCCTGAAGAGAGGGCAAGGGCTGGAGGTCATTTCAGACAAGGCACCCTGTTGTCAGAGGCATCAGGCAGAAGGTAGCAAGGTGGCATTCAGAAGTCTACAGATGATTGGGTGAGGCCAACACAATTAGCTGAGCAATAACTAAAGGGATTTGTGCATGTAAATGAGATGCACATCAAGTCACGTAACAAGTGAACTGATTTATATATGAACTTGGCAGTTTTCCCGCAATATACGTAATTCCATGCATTGCCAAATACACATGTCCTTGTGAACAATTATGTGTACATGGGAATTTAGACTCTGCTTCAGAAAAAGTGGTCAAAACTATTTGATCCTGTACAAACAGAAGGATACATCCCATAGATTGAAGAGGTGATTTGAAACATTATTTAACTTTCATGGTATGGAGCTGTGAGTAATCTTAAATTAGAATCATAGAATCATTAAGGTTGGAAAAGACCTCTAAGATCATCGAGTCCAACCGTCGACCCAACACCACCATGCCCACTAAACCATGTCCCTAAGTGCCGCATCTACACGTCTTTTAAATACCTCCAGGGATGGGGACTCCACCACTTCCCTGGGCAGCCTGTTCCAATGTTTAACCACTCTTTCAGTAAAGAAGTTTTTCCTCACGTCCAATCTAAACCTCCCTTGGCGCAGCTTGAGGCCATTTCCTCTTGTCCTATTGCTAGTTACTTGGGAGAAGAGACCGACACCCACCTCGCTACAACCTCCTCTCAGGGAGTTGTAGAGAGCGATGAGGTCTCCCCTCAGCCTCCTTTTCTCCAGGCTAAACAACCCCAGTTCCCTCAGCTGCTCCTCATAAGACTTGTTCTCCAGACCCCTCACCAGCCTCGTTGCCCTTCTCTGGACACGCTCCAGCACCTCGACGTCCTTCTTGTAGCGAGGGGCCCAAAACTGAACACAGTATTTGAGGTGCGGCCTCACCAGTGCCGAGTACAGGGGCACGATCACTTCCCTACTCCTGCTGGCCACACTATTTCTGATACAGGCCAGGATGCCATTGGCCTTCTTGGCCGCCTGGGCACACGGCTGGCTCATGTTCAGCCGGCTGTCGACCAAAACCCCCAAGCCCTTTTCCGCCAGGCAGCTTTCCAGCCACTCTTCCCCAAGCCTGTAGCGCTGCATGGGGTTGTCGTGGCCGAAGTGCAGGACCCGGCACTTGGCCTTGTTGAACCTCACACAATTGGCCTCGGCCCATCGATCCAGCCTGTCCAGGTCCCTCTGCAGAGCCTTCCTACCCTCGAGCAGATCAACACTCCTGCCCAACTTGGTGTCGTCTGCAAACTTACTGAGTGTACACTCAATCCCTTCATCCAGATCATTGATAAAGATCATTAAGCATATGATGTGGTCTTTCTCAGTTACTTTTGGTATGTTTTCTTAGAAATCCAAAGGGTTGAGTTCATGTAGGTACATGCAGAGTAGTTTCAGTGCAACCGGATCAGATGCTGACAGGAGTGTTGCACAGAGCTCAGAGCAGGTGTTGGGGCAACCATTTACTCAAGACAGAAGAATCAAAACCTGATCTAAACCTTGCTACCAACGTTGCTATCAGTACTATCAGTGCTGTCAGTATTGGGTTTTCCTACACAGGCTGTGGTGTAGGGTAGGTCTTACACCCAAATGTTCCTTTGCTGGGGAGATGGGGGTCAGCTTACAGCACAGAGAACATTTGAAACCTCTTATGATATTTTGAACCTATGTGATAGTGAAAGTTCTTAATCATTTTTCTTGTGTACTGCTTGACACTAAGGTGCTGAGAACTTAGCACAGTTGAGATATAGTGCCTCAAATACCACGAACAATTGCAGTAACAAAAACCTGAAGAAAAAAAGTGACAAAAAAATTGGTTCAAAACCTAGGAACAGCAGTGCATACATGCTATTTGTCTCCCTGATGGCAGCCTCTCCTTTTTCTACAAACATCTACATGAGAAAATTTTGAAAACTAATTTACTTATGTTACAGTGCAACCATTTCCCCTGTTATCATTACATGCATGCTATATGCATTACATACACTTAAAGTGATAAGAAGTCCATTTCTTGTTGAACTAAGATTTTTTTTCTTTGAAGCTTATAGATCTGAAGTGATTTTAAATGCCTTGTGAATCAAGGCTTCACTGGTATTTTGGCAAGATAAAATCAGTAACACACGTCAGTGAACAACCTACATGAGCAAATTATTATTGCAATTTACAACTGCAAAGTGCTGAGGCATGTCTTAAGACTCTAGAATAACATTGCTGGAGTCACTGGCTGAAGATTATTGCATGTTAAACAATGACTAGTTAGTGAGAGAGAAATAAGGAAATTGTTCTTAATATGATGTTATATTTTACAGACCCTTTATTTTTTTAGGCTAAGACTCAGCAATAAACAGACTTCTATTGTTTGTTTTCTGTATGCTATCAAAAGAAAAAAAAAATTATGTTGTATGGAGAGTTTGCTTTGTTATGGAAATAATTTTCCATTTAAAGCTTCCATGCACCTATTTATCTCAACAGTGGATAAATGAATATTAAAGATGTAGTATCTTCAAGCCGTCATCATACTTCTATATACGGTAAAAAAATCATAGTTCATGAAACAAGGAGATCATATAGTTTTGGTTTCACCAAGTTCGTAGAGCAATGACGATAATGCTCCTAAGTTTGGATAACACAAATATGTTTTATAAGGTTTGAGGTCTTCAAGGTCTCTAAGTCTTTTAAATAGATCTTTGAGGATGTTGTATATCAAGCCGTCATCATACTTCTATATACGGTAAAAAAATCATAGTTCATGAAACAAGGAGATCATATAGTTTTGGTTTCACCAAGTTCGTAGAGCAATGACGATAATGCTCCTAAGTTTGGATAACACAAATATGTTTTATAAGGTTTGAGGTCTTCAAGGTCTCTAAGTCTTTTAAATAGATCTTTGAGGATGTTGTATATTGTTTGTTGTTGCATTGTGTTTGCATGTTTTGGATGTTGAGTAACTGTCATGTGTTTTTAATTTTTTTTTGCCTTAGCAAAAATTTATTTATTGTTTGCTCAGAGTGACTCCAGTTTACCTTGTTTTATGCCTTGGTCCATAGCAATAAAATTTACAGTGCAATTATTTAAATTTTCTAATATAGATTTGTTATAAATCCTATCACACCTGAAAATATTTTTTAAAGTTTTTAGGGCAAATTAATGTTTCAGAAAGGAAGGACCTTAATTCTATTTTTTCCCAATATATATCTTCTGCCCTTTGTCAGATTATTTTCCATGTTGGACTGATCTGGGGACAATTGCTGAAAGATTGCAACTGCATAGCATGCTCCCCTTCCTTCAGGGACGTTTCCTGTTACTCTTTGCATTAAAAGCTGAAGAATAACACCAACATAATACTCTTTTCCCAAACAGTTGTTTGGAAGGTAACACCTCATGTATTATTAGAAAAAAATTAAGATAGGCTATTTCAGTATCTTTCATGTTATATACTACAGCTTGACTGGCTGTAAAAAATGCTCCAGTAAATGCAGATGTTGCTACGTGTTCATTTTTTTCCTTTTTCTTGTTTTGTCGTGAAACTGTGAAAAACATAAGAAAACAAGACTGAGAGCCTCACCCCAAAACACTCAAAACATGAACCTGAGGTTCAGCTTCCAGGGCTGTATTTGTTTCTAAACTGATTCAGGTTCCTGTAGCAGACAGATAAGATAATCTTTGTCTTCTACAACTCACGCAAGTAACATGACCATATATTCTTTCTTGGTATGGCATATGAGTACCTTATGGCATACGGGTACATAAGCGCACATAAACACATATACTTGTACTCTCACACTCAGTTTGTCTCTCTCCTGCACTGCCAAAACCATAATAATATCCTGTACTGTATCAATATTAATACCTTTCCAACAAAATAGTGTGTTCTGACAGACAGTGTTAGAAAATTCCCACCAGTACAAATAAAGTGTTGCTTGCTTGTAAATGTAACTTCATTTTCTGACACCATAAATTCAGGTTTGCAGAAATTCTCTCTATAATGAAAAGTCTACTCAGAAGTGTTATCTCACATCCCTTTTGTCTTGTCGCTTTTGCATTGCTTTGTGTCACATCATATCTTCTGAAAGGCTATGGCTGAGCACACGTGGGCAAGACAGCGCAAGGATCACCTTTCAGGCCTGCACTGCTCATGCTGACATACTGCCTTCTCTAAAGGGGTAAGGGCGAAGCAGATTCAGAGACGTCGCAGGAGAACCTCTCCTCATTCAGCGTCGGTGAGCTGATCTACTTGAGGATGTGCAATTTGCATCACTGCTGTGTGAGATGTTGAGCAGACATTTTGCATTCTCCATAGCAAGGAGCTTTGCCTGTTCCTCACGTTTGCAGTGCAAATTAAAAAAAATGTATTATTTTATTGGTTTATCATAAAGGTAAGTAGGAAATAATGACAAAAGGTAAAGCATACAATGAAGATTTTTACTTCTTTGTTTTATACTCACTGCTATAATGTCTGAAATGATGATTGAAAATATGGGTTGCAAGGCCCCACTGATAGTTGCACATAAAGTTCCAATAACAAGTACGGCCATTTAAGTTTTATTCAACTATAATTTTAAAATGTGACACTGGAGGTACGCTTTTATCCTAAAATGATTCCATCAGGATAAATATAATAAATTAATGGAGGGAAATGAGGGACGTGTATTCTTTGTAATATGCTCTTTATCCCATATTCCATGTTGGGAAACCCCAAACTAACTGATCTTTAAAAAATGTATTAATTAACTGCAGAAATTCTTACTGTTATTCAGTACCCAATATTAATAACATAAAAGAAGAAGGAAAAGACCAGCAAATGCTATATAAGCTCTCATTTCTTCCAACAATAACAATTTGAGCCTTTCCCTGAAAGGATTAGTCATAAATCCTACTTACCCTTCATAGAACTAACCAGAAAAAGTTGTGAATTTAAACCACATTTTGCATTTGATGGTATCGAATGTTAAAAGAATTGCTCCTTACTCATTGCTGAATATGATCTCTTGCAAGTTGAGGTCATTAGCCAGCTTGATAATTATATCTTAATTTTCAGGAATTTATTTGCTAACACAGACATTTTAGACAATAGATAGCAAAACATTTAGACAAATATAGTAATTATTCTCTATTCAGTGTGTGTTATTTCAGTTAAGTAACTAATTACCTGGTTTTGTTTTTGTTCTATAATTAAATGAATTAACTTGCTACTCAAGCTGTTCCCATACTCAAGTAATTTTGTTTCATAATATTACTCAAATAAAATATTTCAAGTATCACAACAAAAAATTAAGTATAGCTTCAGGGGAAAAGACTCTTTCCATAGAATTCTTGTGCGATTTTGTCAATTTATGAGTCTTTAACCAGACATGTGGACTGTCTTCGCACATTTTGTTAAAAAGTTACTCCCTCTTGAGTGGGATCATGTTTTCTTTCTTATCCCATTAGTTATGGAAAACACATGCAAGTAAGAATCCAGAGACACAAGCTGAATTGCTTTTACATCAAGTTCATCATTCTGTATTCTGAATCTTTTTATGCTTTTCTGAGTGGATTGTCTTTTCTCTCCAGTCAGTATTGATCCCTTCCGTGCTTCCTCTGAGACAGCTGGTGCATTACCTTCTTCCTGTAACTGAACCTCAGTTCCTGATGCCTGAAATGAAACACAGCATGTTGCTAAAAATTGTTTACGGCCACCCAGAGGGACCTTGACAGGCTAGAGAGGTGGGCCTGTGTGAACCTCATGAAGTTCAACAAGGCCAAGTGCAAGGTTCTGCACCTCGGTTGGGGCAATCCAACACAGGCACAGGCTGGGTGATGAGTGGATTGAGAGCAGCCCTACAGAGAAGAACTTGCGGGTATTGGTGGATGAAAAGCTGGACATGAGCCAGCAATGTGTGCTTGCAGCCCAGAAAGCCGATCGCATCCTGGGCTGCATTAAAAGAAGTGTGGCCAGGAGGTCGAGGGAGGTGATCCTCCCCCTCTACTCTCCTATCATGAGACCCCACCTGGAGTACTGTGTTCAGCTCTGGGGGCCCCCCGCATAAGAAAGACATGGACCTGTTGGAGTGGGTTCAGAGGAGGGCCACAAAGATCATCAGGGGATGGAGCACCTCCCCTATGAGGACAGGCTGAGAAAGTTGAGGTTGTTTAGCCTGGAGAAGAGAAGGCTCTGGGGAGACCTTATTGCAGCCTATCAGTACTTCAAGGGGGCTTATAA
>NW_008795018.1:12289773-12311046 GCF_000699145.1 Aptenodytes forsteri | reverse complement strand
TAGATATTAGGAAGAAATTCTTTACTGTGAGGGTGGTGAGGCACTGGAACAGGTTGCCCAGAGAAGTTGTGGATGCCCCCTCCCTGGAAGTGTTCAACGCCAGGTTCGATAAGGCTTTGAGCAACCTGATCTAGTGGAAGGTGTCCCTGCCCATGGCAGGGGGGGTAGAACTAGATGATCTTTAAGGTCCCTTCCAACCCAAACCATTCTATGATTCTATATTATCTGGTACTTTCAAATGATGATCAATTCTAAATAAAAACAACAACAATTCCTGTTAAATTAATGGAAGATTGATAAGAACTGAGTAATTTTACAAAGACCAACCAAGTACTGAAGTTTCATTAAGTCCTCTCTATACTCAGTGAAAAATTTGCCAATACACTAACACTTGGGGGGGGGGGGAGTTTTAGCCACAGAGATTTTTTTTTTCTTTTTTTTTGTCATGTTAAACTGTTCTGAAAACATACAGGAAAGTTAACTAAGTTAACTGAAGAGACCAACCAGAAAGCCTCTTTAAAATGCAAAAATTATATAAAAGGGCCTTAAAGAAAAAAGAATCAGAAAGTCAACAAGAGGGACTTTCAACATGAGGAGGGAGACATGAAGAATAGGAGCAAGACTTCCACTTGCTTCGAAGTTAAGGCCTGAGAGAAACTGCTTGAGAAGTTCAGGAGACAGCTTGCGAGATAATAAAAATATTCAAGATAGACCATGTCTGAATGACAAAACTTCAGGAGCCTGAGTCACTAAAGTGCTGGTGATTTGCAAAAGTACTTGTGTAAAAGAGTTTGAGTTTTCACAATGAGGGTGGGAGGCACTGGAGCAGGTGACTTGAGGTGGGTGTAGAGTCTCCATCCTTGGAGGTATATCCAAATCCAACAGGACACGGCTGAGCAACCCGCTCTGACCTCAGAGTGCACCCTGCGTTCAGCAGGGGTTGGACTAGATGAGCCACCGAGGTCCCCTCCAACCTGAGCTATTTTATAATTCTATGATTTGGAAAAATAGTCTGAGAATTGCTCAGCACCAGAACTTCATTTTTGCCACAATCTTCATTTTTAGCTTCTCACATACCTTATTTTTAATGTTGTACTTTTAAAGAAACTTTTTTGCTTAGAATTCCTGTAATTCACAAATTTGATTAACACTTATATGTTTTACTTAATATGAAGTTTTCTTAATATGAAGTTTAGTACTCTTCAGGGAAGCTTTTTTTTCCCCTAGAGTTTCTCTACTGAGAAAACACTGCAAAGCTGGAGGTACCTTTGGGAGCAATTCAGTCCAGTTAGGTCAATAGCACACAATATGATAAAAACTATGAAAAAATTTTTGTGAAAAAGCTACCTGCATATTAACAAGCTTGTAGTAAATTCCATTCTGTTCTATTAATTCATTATGGGTCCCTTGTTCTGTGATGACACCATTTTCAAGTGCAGCTATAAGATCTGCATTTCGAACCATTGAGAAATGGTGAGTGATAACAAGTGTAGTGTGTCCTTTCCTGATCTGGAAACAGCGTAATGATGGCTCCACATTAGCATTGTCAGGTACATATAATATTTCCCGTCTTCATATTAGAGTTGAACAGAATATTTTAACTGAAAATTTTTCTTTGGAAATGGTGTTCTAATAAAGATGAAATTTGTCAACTGAGAAATTTTGAATTTCACAATATTTTTCAGTTCCTCCGAGGTAAACGAATGCAAAAATGTAACTTAAATCACATACCGCAAAACATATTTTATTTGAAAATATAAATTAAGGTACTCTGTTTTTTTCATGTCAGACTTTCTAAACAAAAATACCTAAAGACTCTTTTTTCGAAACTGCCCCTTCAGTATCCTCCCAGGGTTTGTATCCAGTTTCCACTGAAAAAAGACTATCTACCATTAAGCACGTGAGTGACAATTCTATTTCAGAGCATTTCACAAATATTAAAAATTAATCACTTAGCAATTTTACTTGCTTTAAATTACTCGTTTGACTTAGCTGAAAATATTTATTTAAAACTGTACTTAAAATCATATTTCTATTACATCATTTTTCCATCTTTTTAATTACTCATGAATAACAAAATAAATCCTATAAGTATGTAGTTTGACACAACAAAGATGTTTTTACAGGCACATTGTGACAGTATGCACTGGGATAAATGGGTATTAATATCTAATGACCCAAAAAGTGAATCCAAGCTTTATATAATTCAGTTTAAAAATCTTCACTTAACATTTTGAACTGCTAGAATAATGGCTTAATAAGTGTTTTAGAATTAGGAAATAAAAGAGAAAACTGTAATGTGTGGAATATTCTCAATGAATTTCCAGCTAAACCTGATATCTTAATATTGTCACATGTTTTTAAGAACTGAAAATGACAGCCATTCAAACCGTCCTATAAAAAATGGTATACATTTTCTTGGTAGTCTGAAAGCTTCACTATGTCTGAGATGATCTTAAAAAGTTAAAATCACATCAAAGAAGAAGAAGAAAATCAAGTTAAGGTCCTTCATTATAAAAAGCAGAACGCCCCATCCACATAAACAGTAAAGAGAGATTTAGCAGAGGTTTGGTGAAGCCTGCAGGGAAAAGTGGTCTACTCTAGATGTGATGTAAACCTTCTATAGAGGTACATGCTCAGCACAGCGAGGAAGAGAAAAAGTAAAAGACAAATGAATGCTTTGCACACAACAGCTTAGCTTAAGATCAGCAATCAGAGCTAGTCTAGTCTGAGCAAGTCTTTCTGGCATGCTCTGCCAGAAACGTCAACAGGGAGGTTCATCTCACCATACGACATATTTTAAAGATAGGTGGGGGAGGTGAGAGGCTACGTAACTTGTTTAAACTAGCTGTGTAAGTTTTATATTGCAGCAGTTGGGATCCCACCAAATATGTCTCGATCAGCAGTTCTCTGCCCTCCTGTCTCTGGGATTCACTTTAGAGGTCATGGGTTGGGAGAAAGATCCCTGAGTGTGCCAGCTAGCGTAGTTTCACAGAGTGGTGTGAATTATCAGGAATTAGGACTAGTGGACACAGAGTCTAACTTTTGCTGAAATTAGTGGCACATAGGTGTCCAAGGCAAAATTAGGGACTAAAATATCTTTGAAGATGAGAAGGTAGATTCTGTTGCCTGATTCTTCCAGACACAACCCTGGGCAGTGGGTGGAGTAGGGTACTTCTCCTGAGGCAGAATAGCATATGAAGGCAAAATGCGTTCTGAAGATATTGTCCATAGATAAACTGTGATCATTGCTGAAAATGTTTATGCAATGGAGGTAATTTGTGTTCACCCAGAGGATAAGCATAGATGCATAGTGAGAGGGAGAAACAGAGGGAGGAAAAAACCCAAAGAATATGATTGATTCAGCCGTAGGAATAGGTGGAACTATTTTGTAAATGGTTCATACACTTGCTTAGAGAAGACAACAAGAAATACAGGATTAACTATTTTTTTTAATTGTCTAGGTGGTTTAGAAGTTATGTCTAGACAGCAGTCAACATGTAGCAGCTGCTCTTGAAGACACCCCCGAGTTGGTTTTGAATTACTTTGTTGGGTGTTAATGAGAACATAGCCCACATGGATCCCCAAACCTGCTTGGGAATATTAAGTTCTTAGCCCATGTTGAGCTCTCCACTGCTCCAAAGACTAAAGCTTGTTTGGAAAAGCCTGCTACAGTTCAGTCCTACCCATAATGTCATTAACTAAATTCCATGGGCACTTACAAAAGCACTTCACCACTGGGAAGTCTGCCTGACCTCACAGAGCTAGTGTTGGCAAATTTCAAAACAGACTGTTAATGTATTTATTTTTTAAAGCATCTCATTATTCATTCCCATTTAGAGTTCCCAATCTTTGTATGAACAGAGAGTATTTGCCAAATTCAGGCTTACCTTAGACTTTTTAGGGGTCTCTCTTTCTTGCAGTTCTTTAAACGAACGAGCAATACTGACCTTGTCCAGTGCTGCCTGCACAACTGATTCAGTATCCATAGCTGACGTTGCCTCATCAAGCACAGACTGACCTTGTCCAGTGCTGCCTGCACAACCGATTCAGTATCCATAGCTGATGTTGCCTCATCAAGCACAGGAATTTTACGATTGCGAACCAGAGCTCGGGCAACTGCTATTCTTTGCTTCTGGCCTCCACTCAGCTGTGCCCCTCTTTCTCCAACCATGGTTTCAAACTTCTACAAGACAGCCTGTGCTGGTTTTGGCTGGGGTGGGGAGTGAGCAAGCGGGCTGTGTGGTGCTTAGTTGCTGGCTGGCATTAAACCACGACACAACCGCACATGTTTCCAAAACGCTCAGTGGCACAGTCCTTTCACCAAAGAAAGGCAGCGTAAAGAAAAGGCACATCAGCGTTAGTTACCCCAGCACCATCTTCTCCTTCCTGTAAAACACTACAGGATAAACACCCACTTGGATATACCTGCCTAATCATTTGTGTCCCTGGAATTCTCATAGTTCTTCAAATGCCCACCAAGTCATGACCTAAAGATTTAAAATTAACATTATTCTCAAAAGTTATGAGGAAGCTCTGCACAACTCTGCTTATTCACAGCTCCAGGGATAGCTTCCTCTGTTTACAAGAATCCCTTCGAAGGAACTATTTGGCACAAGAAGGTTTAGGAGAAATTACTTCAGCAGGACAGCTGGTTTGCTTACGTTGGGTAGCTTCATGATGAAGTCATAAGCATTTGCCTCCTTGGTAGCAAAAGCCTTGACTCTGTGTAAGCACTGCTCAGCAGTAACAAAAACATCCCTGTGTTATCTATCAACCCTGTTTTCAGCACAAATCCAAAACGTCGCCCCATACTAGCTACTATGAAGAAAATTAACTCTATCCCAGCCAAAACCATCACAGGGAGACTTTACCATGTCATTGGAACAAGGGCAGTGAGACCAGAACTAGGCTTCCAACAACTGTGACACACAGAGCAGTCATCTCACTTGAGGTATCTTACCGTGCCTTTCTTGGGATCGTAAAATCTCTGGATGAGCTGAACAGTTGTACTTTTCCCACAGCCACTGCCACCAACCAGGGCCACTGTCTGGCCACAACTAACCTCGAGATTCAAGCCCTTCAGTACCTGTGCATGTAAGAAAGGTAACCGAAAAGGTAACAGTATGTAAAAATGTCAGTGTAAATTTGAAGAAACTCTAAAGACTACAATAAAATAAAGGGGAAGAACTACATGTGAAGTTGTGGAAGGGCTGACATGGAGTTCATGGAGTTTTACTGCACTATGAAGGGGTTCTTCCTTCTGCTCATCCCTTCAAAATGTGGCATTTCACACCTATTGCAAAAGTGAAGGTCTGCTTTCCATGCAAACTTACTGCTTGGTCTCAGAGAGGTGGTGAAGATGCCACACAGCAATTACAGCAGTTGTAGAGGAAAAGAACTACTTTTCTTTCCCTCTTACACTGCTGTTGGCCTATTGGAGCTTTTCTCTGTAGGTTTCTCTAAAACTTCAAGAAGCAGAGAGACAATTGTAAACCTCTGTGTAATGAGATGAAAGGGAACCTTTTCTCGGATATTTCTTTTTCAGTTACTAAGGAGAAACAATTTATAGCTTTATTTTTGCATATTTATATAAAACATCTTATTATTTCATTACGAGTAACCCAGTAGGAAGCCATCATGCAGAAGTTCTTAGCTTAAAATAAGTGGGAGAGCTGATATTCCATTAAACATTTGTCAAGACTATTCTTGTTTCAGAACAACAGGGTAAAGAAAGCATTTTTTTGTTTTAGTAATACTAAAACCTCTGAAAAATTGCCATTTTTATCAAGAATATTTTGAATTGTGAGATTCAGGTGATGTCAAAATGAGCAAGTATGAACTGAGACAACCTAGTTTAAACCCTTAAGCTACCTTAGAACTCAATCAAAAGTCTTTGTTTTGCAAGTTTTTACATGGTAGTATACTTATTACAGTGTTAGACATTTACATGGAATAGCTAGCCGTGGGAATAAGATAAAAGCTAAGAGCCTGATCTAAAACCTGAAGATGCAAATGGAAACTTTTCACTGATTTCAGTCAGCTTTGGGCCAAATACTTTGTCCTCCACTGAAGTGAGAAGTATAAAGTATCTTCACAGTATTTTCTTACACATAAACATGCAAGATAAAAAGTGCTAAAAGGTAGAACGGGCCTATCTGAGGGCATTATTTAGGTTTTTATGTCCATCCTACCACAAGCTAATATTAGAGAAGAAGCCTAGGTAGTCTGAACCTTGCTAAAATGTAGCTGTGGCAACAGCAAGCCTGGCACAGTCGTCATGCACAGGGACCTGCTCCGTGTCTTGGGTAGGTTATGCAGCCCTTGCTGGGGAAGTGTTCCTGCAGCTGTCACATGGGATGAATTCGCAGCCATTGATGTCACATAGATCTGCACAAGTTTACGAATGCAGGGTGAGGTCTTCTGTTATGCGCTACCGTCTTAGACCTTACTGATGTCAGTAGGCAAAGACAACTTAGCAGTATGCAATGGTGTTTCCATTAATACATTATGTTCCCTTGCATCCTCTGGCTTGCTCATCATTCTTGTTTTCCTTTGTTATGCAACATCCTTCACCCTTTCTCACCAGGATTAAGTGCTAAAAATGTGACCTCTGTAATAGATAGAGGAAGAAGTAAAAAACCAAAGCCCTTCTCTAATACTAGATAATCTGACAAACATTTTAGAAAGCTGATGCAGAATTCACTGAGAATAGTAGTCTTCATAGTCTTTGTATGGATTCTAATGGCAACTAATATAAGTGCCAAATGATTTCAACTGATCTCTTTAGAAACTGGAGAGCTGGAATATTTTCTTTGTCTGTTTCTTTAAAAGTTGACTAAGAAATTCTCATTCTTCCCCGTCTTGATATTCTACCTGAACAAAATGGAAACAGGTCCACTTTTATAGATTAGTGAAAGTGGACTTCCTTCACATTGGAAAACAAAATGATTTTCCAAGACATTCTTAATAAACATATTTTCAGAAATCATTCAGACCTCTTCCCCAGTTAATTGCATCAAGACTTACCTTAGTGAGAGCTCTCAAACAAAACAATCTCTTCCTTCAAAGGGGCAGGTTTTGCATTGTAAATGCAATAAACTAGGTGTTGGATCTGCTGCCAGTTTCTCAGACAAATGCTTTTACCAGACTTACAGTGTGGACAGTTTGAGAGATCAGTATACTGCTATAACATTTTTACTGGGTTAAAATGAGTATTATTACAATTAGCATTTTCCATTATATTTGTGACTTATAAGGATCTCCAACCTTTTAGCTTTTAGTGGAATTTTCAGGTAGTTACATTTCATTTTAAAAGGTTGGCTCTTAATTTAGTTAACTAACCAGTTCTGGCTAAAATGTGTTATCAGTTCTGGATAAAAGCAAAGGTTTCCATTATTTCTAGGACTTTTTTTTAAATTATAGCAATTATTTTTCTCTAAGGCAATCAAGTTATCTTAAATGGAATCTGTATCACCTCCATGCGTAATACCTTAGTATCTGGCCTAGCAGGATAATTGAAGTAAACATTTTGGAATTCCAAATTTCCCTTAGCGTATTTTGGTTTATAGCCAGCATTGAATGCACTGTCAATTTGAGGTTCCTGTGCAGAATAACATGTCAAGAAAAGGAAAAAAACATTGTTTAGATTCTTAATGGCATTTTAGCATGATACAGGGCTGTGAAATCTTAGGCGTTAATGTTACCATATAATGAGGCATAGCAAGCCTCATTGCAAAATAGCTGCAACTACTCATAGATGCATGAAGCTGCCAGTCCAGGTCACTGGCAGATCTGCTGTCAGGGGTGAGTAACCAAGGCAAATGCTCAGGGCCTTAAGTCTTCACTGGAGTAAATTAAGGAATAGAGGAAAAAGTCTAAAACATCAGTGAAAGGAAGGAGTAACCTACACATTTGCATCCAGCCATTGCATACTAACAGTAACTTGTGTTCATGATTACACCCCTTCCTTTAATATACTGTAGGAGACAGCAGCTGTGCCGTATTAACACAGACAGGGAACTAGGTTTTCATGCACTTGTTTTCATTCCTCCCAGAACAGTCTAGAATCAAGAATAGCGCACCAATATTCACAGGCAGAAATATAGCTTGTGCAGACAACCCAAGATCAGTTTTGAAATAGCATTGTAGTCACTATGATACTATAGTAGCAAGGCTACAGTCCCTGCCGGCCATCTAGTATGTAGCAGCTTACAGCCCCAGCTAGCCAGTATGTACCGTAAGTCTGGTAAGTAAATATTATAGCTCAAACCAATCCTTGTCAGGCATGGTGCTGCTGTTACTCGTATCTCAGCTAGTTACTTGAGTTAGCATGGGTATTATTACAACAGCTGCACTCATCTCTGAACTACAAGATAGGTGTGATCTCAGAGGTAAAAATGTCAGCAGACACTTCAGCATTGTTTCATAACTGTTATCTGATGCAGTAAAAATTGGAAACACAGCCCTAAGTTTAGTTATATTTTATATATAGTATTTGAATAACTCATAAAATATTTGTAAACTATACAAATATTTTAATATTGTTTGGTATAGGACTTGAAAGTAGAAGTTACATTGCCAAATTGCTACAGATGTAGTCACTAAGCCATGTCCCTAAGCACCACGTCTACACTACCTCCAGGGATGGTGACTCCACCACTTCCCTGGGCAGCCTGTTCCATCCTTACATCCAATCTAAACCTCCTCTGGTGCAACTTGAGGCCATTTCCTCTCGTCCTACCGCTTGTTACTTGGGAGAAGAGACCAACACCCACCTCACTACAGCCTTCTTTCAGGTAGTTGTAGGGAGTGATATGGTCTCACCTGAGCTTCCTTTTCTCCAAACTAAACAACCCCAGTTCCCTCAGCCGCTCCTCATAAGACTTGTTCTCCAGACCCCTCACTAGCTTCATTGCTCTTCTTTGGACACGCTCCAGCACCTCAACGTCCTTCTTGTAGTGAGGGGCCCAAAACTGAACACAGTATTTGAAGTGTGGCCTCACCACTGCCGAGTATAAAGGGATGATCACTTCCCTACTCCTGCTGGCCACAAAATGGACTTACCCACCTGGTCACAAGTGGGAACAATTAAATGATCTGCTCCTCAAAAACTCTTAGGTCTTGCTAGAGACCCTGGTGCCTGAGCAAAATGGAGAGGATGACTTCAAGAGCTGCTGACCTATCACTGGTGTAAACTCATTAGCAGGCAGGCTGTGACTGGGGTCAAACCTTCAACCACACTGTCATACCCCAAGCCCTCCAACAAAAGGTCCAACCTGATATCTGTGTAGATAAAGACTGTAGGTAAATGAACTGTGTCTAGGACAGGAGCTAACATTACAAAGGGAATGTTACCTGGCGCCCGGTCTTTCTCTCTTGAATGCAACCACCTGGCATGAATCATGATTCCTAGAAGTTATAGCTCAGTCCTTTAGCAAAGATCTGGTGTGACTGAATAAAAAATTAACAGCTAATTATTATTGATCCAAGCTAGCTTTTTAGCAAGGGACTTTGAAGTAGGTGATTTTTATGTTGCTACCCAGCTTACAGAGATATCAGTGGTATGCAGAACTGTACTGGTTTTGTTTTTGTTAGCAGGGGTGAAAAAGTGAAAAATGTAGTTTGAAAAGCTAACTTCAACCTCACTTAAAAATTTAAAGTCACATACTCCAATAAGACTATACAGGATCCGTTCAGCATTTTTCATAAACATTGTTCAGATACTGGTGAATACTTACTGTAAAGCCTTTTCCAATTGTGTACTGATTGGAGAGTATCAAAGTGGTTCCATACTAGAAGGCCAAGGCATATGATGCATATATCAAAAAGAAAACAATACCCGTAGAAATATTGGCTGAAAGAGCCTTTTTGATACCAATGCGTTTGGCATCTTCTAATTTTTTTTGATATCTGAAAGAAAAAAAACAAAAAACCAGAACATACAGGAAATTACACTTTCTTTCATTGTGTATATTCATAAGTTTCCCATAAAATACATCAAAGATATATAAAATATTTTTGTAAACAGTAATCCAATCCTGAGAAAGATCTTGCTAAGAGTAGAAGGAAGTGCATTGATTGTCTTTCATGTTGTGACAGACTGAGCTGATCAATTTTACCTGGAACAAGTACTGGATGAGTGGAAAAGGCTGTGGCAATCTGTTAAACAGCTTTAATCTTGTGATTTTCAGTGGAATCTTCCAACTGTGAGTGAATATTACTGATGCGATGAAAAAAGGTAAGCAGTGCCTAGCCATGGGAAGAACTGGCTGAAAGATGTCTCCTCTTAACGTGCAGACTTCATGTGAGTAGGTTGTAGTAGGTGTCTAGGATTGAGGATAAACTTTCTGAGGGAATAAAGTGTAAAAGTTGGGAGAGACCCATATAAATTCTAAAACCAGTTCTGATCTATAGGAGGATTAATGAAAGTACAGCATGTTAAACGAGTAGAAGAATCAATAACAGGAGAAAGAAAATACTGGTATCGGATCAGAAATAAAGGTAACAAGGATGAGAGAACTGTTGCCTGAGTGTTGGAGTAAATTGTAAAGAAAGGAGAAATGGTGATATGGAGAAAATGGGATCAATTTATGTCAAAATCTCTTTGGTGATGAATGTAAAAGATATTGGGATGGTGCTTGTGTCTGATAGTCTAGATTGGATTTGGACATGGACAGAGAGAACAATTCAGTCAGAAGTGTGTGACTGTGAGAGACACATCATAAATACAGACTAAAGAATCAAATGCCAGCAATAGCGGTGTGACCCATGTGCTCTGGGAAGTGATAGCTGAGAAGTTTCTTTTTTAAATAGTCACTGAACAAACAAAAGGACTTTTTTTTAGAATTAGTTTAAGGCTATTAAGGTAAAGCTGGCTATAGATAAAAAACAAGGTTAAAATGTTGCAGGTTGAATCAGTTAAAGTGATTACAGATGAACACACACACAAAAGGTCTGCAACAAAGGTTTTCCATTTCATGGGTCTTAGAAATTAAAAAGCATTGAGATGATAATTGCACTGAGGATAGCACCAAAACTGTAGTTCAGCCTCAACTTTCAGTACAAAAATACCCCACAAATGTGCATGGTGCCAAAAGCAGGATGACCAATGTGAATTAGAGTATTTTAATTACCACAACTGAATTTTAATTATCCAAACCGAAAGGGAAAGCAGTAAGGAAGGAATGCACCTCTCATGGTGATCATGGAGTCTTTATTCCAGAGTATTGAATAAACTGGCAACCATAACAGTGGTCCAGTAGTAAAGACTTTCAGTTATTATTTTCAAATTGTGGATAGAGCCACAGGACGGAAGTATTACAAAAGAAACAGTAACCTGAGAAATTACAAGCTTGTAGCCTGACAAAAACAGCTTGCAAACAAATCCTGAAGAAAATAATAAAATCAGAAATAAATGGAAATAAAATAAAATCATACAAAATGTCAAGAAATTAAATGTCATGGGTTATGAAAGCAAAGGATTAACCCAATTACTTTTCTTTAATACTGTCTTTTCTAGAGAGGTGAGACACAGTAAAACTAATCCATTGGGGCTTCATTAATACCATCTAATGCCAATTTATCCTAAAGCCACAGGATAAATTATTAATTAAACAGTAGTTGTGAAGAAGAATAAAAGAACGGTAAGGTAAGGAACTGTTTGAAGCAAGACAGAGGTGTTCAGCGGGGAGCTATAATACCCAAGGGAATTGACAACATGAATTCTTCAGTCAGTCTTGGGATTTATTGTTTTTACTTATTTTAGTGACCTGGGCATGCAAACAATACTCAGGATAATGAAATTTCCTGATGGTACAAAACTGAGAGGATCAGTACAGAGGACCAGTGAGAGGACCAGGACAAAAGAATACCAAAATGTCTTACAGAATTAGATACATGATGTTGGAGCGTAGTAATGAGAGAAGTAGATGAACCATAATTATGTAAAATAAAAGATGACCAGTGAAATGGCAAACCTATACTGTATGACAAAACTAAAAGAACTTAATTTGGTTGTCCTAGCAAAATGTCACCTGAGAGAGTGTATGATTTATTTCTACAATAAACAGCACAGGAACATAAACCCATGGGAGGGAACTACTAAAACAAATGTTCAGCACTGGTACAGTAACAAATTAATATATAGGAACTATGCATACAGTTTGTTGGAAAGAGATGTCCCGTCTTCAGACAGTCAAGCAGTAGAATAGCCTCCCTACAGCATTAGAGTTAGAAAGCCTACCTGGTTTTAGGATGGAGCTTTTATGCTTATTAGCAAGGGAATTAGATGATACATTTGCTTACTACAATAGCAGGACCTGGTCCCAGTAACATAGAAGGTCCTTCCCACTTCTGGGTCATGGGGACAGACCTACATCCCTTTTAGTGCACTTATGGCAGGAAGCAGCTGGCAAACAGTGCTTTAAGGATGAGTAGGAAAAAGAGGTGATGAGAGGTATGAGGGTGATGAACAGCATGGGGTAACCAAAGAAAGATGCTGGGGTGAACTGGGAAGTGAGGTGTAGATACCCAAAGGACTTCCTTCAGCTGCCTGCGCCAGGCAGCAGTGACGGCTGGAGCATAAAGGGAGAAGCAGGTGTGTGTTTTCCATGGATGACACAATTGTTATTGAACTTTGAGTTTGAAAAACTGATGCCAGTATTTGTGGTCACGCCGGTTATCTTTAGATAAAAGATCAAAAAGATGGCAAGAATGATGTTCCATAGTATAATACAAATAAATACACGTGCATGACCTTGGTTTGTGATCTTAGTGTTATACTTGTCTTTTTTTGCCACATGCCTGTCTTTTTGCTTACAACTCTCACTGGCTTTATGAGGCCTGTAAGACCATATTCTCTTTAGGAAAGGGACTGCATCTCTGCATGTTTTATGATGCTTTTTGAAGCAAGAATGATGTTCCATAGTATAATACAAATAAATACACGTGCATGACCTTGGTTTGTGATCTTAGTGTTATACTTGTCTTTTTTTGCCACATGCCTGTCTTTTTGCTTACAACTCTCACTGGCTTTATGAGGCCTGTAAGACCATATTCTCTTTGGGAAAGGGACTGCATCTCTGCATGTTTTGTGATGCTTTTTGAAGCTAATAAAAAAGTAGAGAAAAGAAAAAAAATCAGGAGCAAAGATATAAAAAAATTCAAAATCTCTTTAGTCACTATTATAAAAACAGCCAACGTATGGAAACTTTATTCTCACCTTTCAATTTCTTCTCTTTGTCCTCCAAATGCTACCACAGTTCGAATTGCTGCCAGAACTTCCCCTGCAACAGCTCCTGCTCTTGCATATGCAGTTAGCTCTTTGTTAGTGAATGCAGAAATTATCTGTGTAGAAGCAAAATATTTTAACTCTCCCATTCAAACAAAACCAGAATGAGCTCAAGTGTTGTTCTGATGTCTAAGAATTCTTAATTTATTGTACCGAATTTCCTATCATCTACTTTGTTTTATTATAAAGATTTATAAAAGAATCCACATTTGACTTCCAAGGCAGAAATTTGATGAAGGGCATCATGACAATGTTTGCATTGCATAAAATATATTAACTAGAAAAATGCATGTTATCTTCTGCCAAAAAATGAGGTTGGATTTTCAGTTCTTCTATACTTTCATCATTTTGGAAAGCCAGAGGAGCTGACTAAGATCCCTTACACTTAGAAATACTTGCACCACCACCATCAGGCAGTTCAGGTTTGTGTCAGGACACTTAGTTGCCCGACAAGCATGGCAACATTCATGCTCCCAACACATAGTAGACTGCAGATGAAGTTATAGCAGAGTACTCATGTGCTATGAAGTATTAGGGACTACACATTTTAAATAGAGTTTGGATTTTCATCTTAGCTGAAAGGGCAAGGCTGGCAAGTGTCACTGAATCTCAGTAGCCAGTTGGTACTCGACACCCTGATGCCCCTTTGAAAGTCCTAGCCAAAAGCAATTATATTTCCATAGATGAAGTCTACTTCTCTCTCAGAGTGGCCTGCATTCACTTCTCGTGTGCTGTTTTCAGTAAGTTATTGGGAGCTGAGCAAATGTCAAAGGGACGGTCTGGAGCAGAGTTCACAGTGTGCCGGCTGCCCGGCTGTGTCTGCCCGTGTCCCCGTGCTGTCCCCGGTGGTAATGCCCTCCTCGCCTTGCGGTCAGAGCCCACAGATGGGCCTTATCACAGGAAACCTGATTCACTGCGGGTTCATGCCAGAACTTACTGTCAGTTACCTGCGATGACCTCAGCTGTGCCATTTTACTTCATTTCTGTATTTATTTATTTTTACTGACAGTACTCGGTTATTTTGCTGTAGTTGTCATGGAGTCCAGTGAAGAAGGCAAAGGTACTGCTTATTTACCCTTCCATATGAGGGTATGTTATACTTACGTAAACTTTGCAGCAGGATAGCTGTGTCCGTGGTGGAGGCACTGCGCTTCTTCAGCTGTACCAGTGTCATCATGCACATATTCACACCTTTCTGCATGTGAGCAAGGTCTAAATTCACTAATAGCCAGATTGCATTTTCAAGTCTTACAAATACCAAATGGGATTATAGAAGATAGAGCTTACCAGTTTATTGAAAACTCACGCTTTTTGCCTACCTTTGCCCAGAAAGCTGATGAGAATCCCAGAACAGGACTGAGTACCAGGATCACAAGTGTTAATTTCCAGCCTTTTGTAAAACCTTTATGGTACCAACCATAAATCCAGTGAAAAAGGTAACCACTGCCTGAAAGAACATTGCCATTTTTCCCCCTATTCCTTCATTAGTCTTGGAGATATCACTGAAAAAACCAACTTATATCCAAACAAATAAGAAGGTGTGGAAAAGACAGGAATGAACTCTTTGGATACAGTACACTTTGCCAGTGCTCCATCATGTTTCTAACACTTGCAATTCAACACAGCTACAAGTTTGCAGCCACACAGGGCGTGGAGCGACATTCTCCAACATCTCTGTTCCTCAGGCTCCATTTAAATGATCCATACACATCTCAGGATTCGGATAAATAGTAGCATAGCTTACAGAGGAGTTTAATAAGATAAAATAACATTGCTCTGAGGCAAGTATTACAACTGATTTCAGTAATTAGAATTAATACTCAGTTGGCAGTTAACTGATATTTAATACTTACTCCACAAGTCTAGTGTTGAGTTTGCTCACATCATTTACATCAAGCCATCCAATCTCCTGTCTCATTACAGCATGAAAAAATTCTTGTCTGATTCTTTTTATTTGCTGGCCAGCAACCAGTGTCCAAAATGAAACTTGAATGTAGGCAGCAAAAAGAACACCAGCTCCTATTCCAGAATAAGAATATGCATATCTGAAAGAAAACAAAATGATTGGAAACTGAATTAATTCTACTCCAAACAGGGCTAGCTGCCATTTCTCTTTCGTCAGTATAATGAATATTTTTTAAGTTCTTCCAGAATCAAATTTCAGTTGTTATCTTTTGCTAACTTATTATACAATTTCCACAAAGTAACACAAAATTTTTGTTTTAAAAAGTAATGGCTCAAAATCCATGAAGACATAGACTAAAAAACCAAGTTTATAATGACATATTTACTCTTAGAAATACTTTCTACAATGAAAGAAATTTAAGACAGGAATTTTAAAAATACTTAAGTGATGTAAAAGCAAAAGTAAGTTATATTTCACAGGATATCCACTTTAGTTTAATGAAGTAAAGATAGAGACATTGAATTTTAATTGTTTGCATGCTATCATAATTTAACTGTTTTGTTTAGTCATCTTTGAGAAATGGTAGTTTGGTTTTAAAAAATATGTACATTCCTAGGGAAAAATAAAACAAATTAATGTACAGGTACTGTTCATGCTATTACAACAGAATAAGGCTCCACACATACAAAAAAAGAAAAAGCAATAAGGAAAGTTATTCTAAGTAGTTTTGTTACAAATGAATGCCAAAGATGTTTAATTCATGACTGCAGTTAAACAAAATATATCATATTTAAACTGAAAAATGTACATTCCTAGGGAAAAATAAAACAAATTAATGTACAGGTACTGTTCATGCTATTACAACAGAATAAGGCTCCACACATACAAAAAAAGAAAAAGCAATAAGGAAAGTTATTCTAAGTAGTTTTGTTACAAATGAATGCCAAAGATGTTTAATTCATGACTGCAGTTAAACAAAATATATCATATTTAAACTGAAAAATATTAAAACATTAATGAATAACTTAAAATCAAATGAGTAGCTGAATGTTGTTCTTAATACTTGCCAGTATAATAGAAAAGCTACAAAAAGCAGCAAAACTGGGGAAAAAAACAGAATTTATGCATTTATTCAAATGTTTAGTTTATACTAAAACACAATGGAATGAATTTAGTTTTGGTTCAAAATCCCTATTAATTATGGGTATTTTATAATATCATTAATAACAACTAATTGGAAAATAAAAATATATGACTGTGAATTATTTTTTCGATGACCATTGTTAAGAAAGGTATAGCTCTGACAAATATACCCAATGTTTATGTTTAGATTTCAGTTCCAGAATTGAGCCACATCATTTTTATATCAATAATTCTTAATTTTTATCCTATGCAGTGGGGTTTGTGCAACAAGAGCAGAATTTGCCATCTGTGATTTCATACTCCCTTCAAGGAGCAGGCCACCCCGGCTTACTTACAAAACAAATACCCTTCTCTGAGGTTGAACAAAAAGACTAGGGTTTTCTTTCCATTTCAGAAAGGGGCATGAAGAAAGAGGAGCTAGGACTTACTTAAAAGAAGTGGAAACAGAAGGAAAACCTGAAAAGGGCAAAGGATGACAAAAGAAGAGACAGGGTATAGGTAGACAGGGAGAGAAAAAGGAACAACCCCCCTCCAACCATAAACCTGCAAACTGCTCAGACAATGACACCACGTGTCCCTACAGCCTGTCTCTGAAAATAACTGGTGCTTAACACCTTAGAAGACTGTGAAAAAACATTATTAAGCTAACATGAAACAGCTTGTCAGTGAGATAGTGTTATCGGACCAACTGTTGCATCTCAGTCCCTATTTCAATTTTATCCAATCAGAAAATGTTAAAAATACATGACCATGGTAAGTTCTTGACCTAATTTATATTTTTTAGCTATGAGCTCTGCAGATTTGTTGGGCATATAAAAAGTATTTATTTTATAATTTTTAAATTTGGTGTCTCTCAACTTCACTGCCTGTTCTTTGTCCTTATAGAAGAAAAGGGTACCAAAGAGTACTTGATTTACCTTCCCAATGGCAATCATTATTATTACTTGGGTGATCTTTAGGTGGCTATTCCCCGAAAACCTGGAAATTTAATGGAAACTCCATCAGGCATGACTTCACAATCATCTCATTTTGGTGTATTCCTGGTAGAGTACAAATTGTTTGTCTTTAAGGGATGTCTTTCAGAATTTATTATCAACAAATTTTTTAATGTATGAACCTGTGCAGTAAGAACATGGAGCGAATAAATGGCTTGCCTAAGAAGTTATCATGAGCTTTTGATGCTGAGGGTTTTGCATGGGGGAGGAAGAAAGGGAGTAGGTTCTCTGAGTCACAAGAACTTCATTTCAGTTTCTTTCATAAAACTGGATCCAAACCTCACTAGCTGATGGAGTTATGTAAAAACAGTATCCACAGTTTTCATACAGCTACTAGGGTCTCCTAGGTACTGCCTTTTAAAAAGTTCATAAACTAATAGAAAAAATGTGGTTCAGAGATTGTAAGTAATTAGTTGACTTTGCTAACTGATTTGGTATCCTTTAATTATGGAGAACACAAAGTAGTTTTGGGGCTTTGCATGTGATCAGTTCCAACATTTTAGGGAATTTGTTAGGCATCAGTCAAAACGTTTGCGGTTTTGATGAAAATGAGAAAGCCAAAGAGCAGGAAATGGGGAATCTCTGTAGAAACCCTTGCAGAGCTGGCACAGCACTTGTTCAACCGCAAGAGATCCCACTCCCAGGGCCTCCCTCAGGACCAGGTGAGTGGCAGCAATTCATGCGCTGGACTGTGCCTTACTCTCTTATGGTGGTTACCTATGGAGAGAGGAAGGAAAGCAGCAGAGAAAAGGAAAAACGATGAACAGGAAAGTTGTGGCAGGAAGAGGAAAAGCCAGCTTGCCAGGCAGGCAGGGCTGGTGGCAAAATGGGAGCCGGAGAGTGCAAGGGGAGGACGAGGAGGGAAGGATGTGGGCAAGGAGGAAGAGCAAGAGCAGGAGCACATATTGAGAGAAAGGCATGAGAACTGGCATGGGAGGAGAACAAACTATCCTGACACACAAGAAAAGGAGGAATAACCCTCCCTCTGAGCTTCTGGCAGAAAGGTTGTAGGTTTGCTGGAGCCATCTGGCACAGATTGGGATTAGAGTGGGAAAATACAAGATGCCCCTGACTCATACAATGGCATTAGCCTAAAGACATAACAAAAACTTAATTCCTTCAGTTGCATTAAATGTTTATAGCGAGATTAATCTTGGGCTAAATATTAGAATAATCTTTCGAGGACAATTCCTTGAGTTGTCTATTACAAGAAAAGAATAGACATGAAATGAATGACAATTTTCCTATTACCTGGTCATTTCTTCCTCCAATTCTCCCGTCAGAGTGTAAGAAAAAACTTCTATAGAAAAGTTCCCTGGCGGATGGTTCAATAAAGAAACATCTGCTAAAGAGAAAATTAGAGAAAACTGTTAATTATTCCTGGTAGAGTACAAATTGTTTGTCTTTAAGGGATGTCTTTCAGAATTTATTATCAACAAATTTTTTAATGTATGAACCTGTGCAGTAAGAACATGGAGCGAATAAATGGCTTGCCTAAGAAGTTATCATGAGCTTTTGATGCTGAGGGTTTTGCATGGGGGAGGAAGAAAGGGAGTAGGTTCTCTGAGTCACAAGAACTTCATTTCAGTTTCTTTCATAAAACTGGATCCAAACCTCACTAGCTGATGGAGTTATGTAAAAACAGTATCCACAGTTTTCATACAGCTACTAGGGTCTCCTAGGTACTGCCTTTTAAAAAGTTCATAAACTAATAGAAAAAATGTGGTTCAGAGATTGTAAGTAATTAGTTGACTTTGCTAACTGATTTGGTATCCTTTAATTATGGAGAACACAAAGTAGTTTTGGGGCTTTGCATGTGATCAGTTCCAACATTTTAGGGAATTTGTTAGGCATCAGTCAAAACGTTTGCGGTTTTGATGAAAATGAGAAAGCCAAAGAGCAGGAAATGGGGAATCTCTGTAGAAACCCTTGCAGAGCTGGCACAGCACTTGTTCAACCGCAAGAGATCCCACTCCCAGGGCCTCCCTCAGGACCAGGTGAGTGGCAGCAATTCATGCGCTGGACTGTGCCTTACTCTCTTATGGTGGTTACCTATGGAGAGAGGAAGGAAAGCAGCAGAGAAAAGGAAAAACGATGAACAGGAAAGTTGTGGCAGGAAGAGGAAAAGCCAGCTTGCCAGGCAGGCAGGGCTGGTGGCAAAATGGGAGCCGGAGAGTGCAAGGGGAGGACGAGGAGGGAAGGATGTGGGCAAGGAGGAAGAGCAAGAGCAGGAGCACATATTGAGAGAAAGGCATGAGAACTGGCATGGGAGGAGAACAAACTATCCTGACACACAAGAAAAGGAGGAATAACCCTCCCTCTGAGCTTCTGGCAGAAAGGTTGTAGGTTTGCTGGAGCCATCTGGCACAGATTGGGATTAGAGTGGGAAAATACAAGATGCCCCTGACTCATACAATGGCATTAGCCTAAAGACATAACAAAAACTTAATTCCTTCAGTTGCATTAAATGTTTATAGCGAGATTAATCTTGGGCTAAATATTAGAATAATCTTTCGAGGACAATTCCTTGAGTTGTCTATTACAAGAAAAGAATAGACATGAAATGAATGACAATTTTCCTATTACCTGGTCATTTCTTCCTCCAATTCTCCCGTCAGAGTGTAAGAAAAAACTTCTATAGAAAAGTTCCCTGGCGGATGGTTCAATAAAGAAACATCTGCTAAAGAGAAAATTAGAGAAAAGCCTGTTAATTATTTTTATTAAATCACGTGACAATAACTTCCTTCTGTAAACTCCTATCACAACAATGCTGAATGAAGATTAAGAGCAGTCACCTACCTAGCACCCTACCTAGCCCCTGACCATGTTTAAGGGAACTATGCAACACATTACAAAGCATTTTCTGAAGCCAGAAGTGAACATTCTAGCTGTAATATAATAAACAGTTAAAAAAATAGTTAAATTCAACTACTTTACAATCACTAGGCTGAATTTCACATTTCAGATACAATATTTTCTCTGGAATGTGTGCTGATTTTATGAATACTTATAAAAACAACACACTGGAGCTATAAAACTCACCTTACTTAATAGTGCTCCGAAGTACTTTAAATGTTACAAATGTCGGTTCATATGTAAATAAAGTTCAGAAAATTAATTAATATGGTATTAGGCGCTTCCTTCCAGTTGTTCAGGGGCCACGTTTTTATTTAATTCTTGTTGCCAGAGGTTAAAGGTGTAATTAAATTGTATAAGGATTCATCTACATTTCAAGCTAATCAGGAATGAGCAATTCTGGAATGTGCATATTGCACTTTAATTTCAGAATAAATGTGCCTCGTTCTGGTTTGGCTCTGCAGTAAGAAGTGATTGTAACAACTTTTCAGACTCAGATACTGCACTTTATATTTACACTTGATTTAAACCTAGATTAGATTTCCACTGCACATACTGGTTAGTAGAAATCAAATGATGAGACAGAGGTGGCAACACTTAAGAGTTTGACTCTTCTGGGGATGCTTTGAAGAATATCATTATACCTCTGTGCACCAGTAACAGTGATTCTTGTCCAAATATTCAGAGGGAGTGATTAACTCCTTTTGAAATCAATGCTTGACAGGTAAGTTAGGCATTTAAAATAAGCATAATGCTTTTTAACGAAGAGCATTTGGCTGAATCATACAACTATATGAATACAGTGTTCAGCTCTTTGTATCTTGTCTACTCTGTCAAGGAACAAAGTGGTGTTAGAGAAGTTGTGGGAAATAGCATGGAGGTCTTTGGAGAACTTTAGGAAATTCCACATTCAGGTAACGTGAACAAGGCTCCCACTGGTTTAGAAGAAAAGGAGAAAGGTGATGATAAAGGACTGTTGTGGTTTAACCTCAGTCGGCAACTGAGCACCACACAGCCGCTCGCTCACTCCCCCCCGCCCCGGTGGGATGGGGGAGAGAATTGGAAGAGCACAAGTGAGAAAA
>NW_008795018.1:12288679-12289751 GCF_000699145.1 Aptenodytes forsteri | reverse complement strand
CCGACCGATGCCCAGCCAGTCCCCGAGCAGCGGCCCCCCCGGCCAGCTTTCCCCAGTTTATGTACTGAGCATGACGTCACATGGTATGGAATGTCCCTTTGGCCAGTTTGGCTGTGCCCTCTCCCAGCTTCTTGTGCACCTCCAGCCTTCTCAGTCGGTAGAGCATGGGAAGCTGAGAAGTCCTTGACTAGTGTAAGCATTACCTAGCAACAACTAAAACATCGGTGCGTTATCAACTTTGTTCTCATCCTAAATCCAAAACACAGCACTGTACCAGCTACTAGGAAGGAAATTAACTGCCGAAACCAGGACAGGAGAAAAGGGACTCTCTGGTGCATCTTTCTGAAGTCGGATAGTTTATATGCTCAAACTCAGCAGCAGAAAAGCAATTTTTCTGATAATCTCATCCTTCTATTAGTCTGAAAGTGATTTGCTAATCTCAGGAGAAATAAAGCCATGTAACACAGGATCATCTTCTTTTACCTCCTAAAACATTTCTCTAAGAACTACATTTTTTTGTAATTCAAGAGTAGAATTTTACATTTAAGTCACACAAGCGGAATAAATGTGCATTCCTTGGAAGAACTTTCTCTACTCTATGGGGAAGAAGAGAAAGCTTTCCTTAGTGAAAGAAAACTCATGTTCAAATGAGAAGATTTCTTGTTCAAATGACAGAAGTAGGCTTGTACTAGGAGCTTTTTTCTTTTTTTCTAGTTCAAGTGGACCTATAATCATAGTCTTTGGGACACTTCTAATATCCTTCTAAAATACACAGCAGTTAGTAAATATTGAAATACCTAATAACTTTTGTGCTGGGTTATATATTTATTGCACCTGATTTTTTTCTTATAACTGGGGCTTTATTACATATTTTTGTTTACATATTTAGTTTTGTTTAAGAACAGCTGCTGATTTCAAGGCATAGCACAACACATTTTACCTTTGTGTTGTGGTTTAACCCCAGCCAGCAACTGGGCACCACACAGCCGCTCTCTCACTCCCCCACAGTGGGATGGGGGAGAGAATCAGAACAGTAAAAGCGAGAAAACTCGTGGGTTGAGATAAGAACAGT
>NW_008795018.1:12284636-12287626 GCF_000699145.1 Aptenodytes forsteri | reverse complement strand
ACAAATCCAAAACATAGCCCCATACTAGCTACTATGAAGAAAATTAACTCTATCCCAGCTAAAACCAGCAGACTTTGTTTCTTTTACCATTTTTCATTCATCCATTTATTTCATTTCTTAACCCCAATTATAATTCTTTCAAATGTTTCCTTGAAACCTGGCGTTTCTGTTAATTAGTGAACTGTTTGTAACAGCACAGGAGACTGGTTGGAGGAAATACAGAACTGGTCAAATTAAAGCCCTGTCGCTTCTCACAGTAGTGAGTGGACCAGTGACACATCTGGCCCACAGCATAGAAGCAAACTGCTTCCCTGGGAATAAACAGCTTGAAGTGAGCCACTATTCTGCCCTTTATTTTTTCCAAATAAAACTCATTTTTTATTGCATAAAAGCCATATTTCAATGACACCAGCTAGGAGTTACAACAGTTCTTACCTGAATAAGTAATGTTTTCTGCAGTAAAAAAGCTATCTGTCATGTCACCAAAGGTGATCATCGTAAGGGGGAGACCTGCTCCATGGAGAATTGCCATGGTAGTGCCCAGCACCATGAGGAGTTTATCCCACCAGTCAGAGTATTGAAACTGAAAGTGGAAACAGAACTGTGCTGAAAACTTCTCTAATTACAGCAAATGCATCTGGGTGGCAACACAGTGTTAACAGTGCAGAAGGAGGGAGTAAACAGTAAAATAGGAAAATTTTAATACATAAAATTGTAAAATCGTAACATAACCCAGTAACTTCTTAATAATTGTTTTAAGAATAAAATAATGGCTTTCATAATATAGGAATAATAATAAAATATTAAAAACATATGTTTAAACAAATTTTGCATTTAATTTAATTACATCCAATTGGAATTTAAATTTATGACTATAACTGAAATTAAAAAAAATCTAAGAATATGATATCTATAATAATTTCTCTACTTTTACGGTATCTTAGATAGGTCCACACTTGGGGCTGGTGGGTCTTTACCCCTGTAAACAGTTTCAAGGCCAATATATTTAAAGCTGTATGAAAATAATGTCTACTCTACTGTTTCTATTTTAACTTTACTAATACTTCTCATGAAACAATGGTCATAAAAAACCTAAATATGATTGTGTACTAAGGGGAGTAAGAGTTTTGTCATACATTTTATTGTACACAAGTGTACAAATGGAAAATAATCACTCTGGGTTTTAGTCAGCTTGCTGAAGCCAAAAAATTTCTTAAATTCAGTTACTGGACCTACATGGAAGCAGGTGCCATGGGCTGTCCTGTTGCCACAGTGACCTCTAAACAGGCTCTCAGTTCACAGTAACTGTGAGATACCTTATCCTCCTTGTAGGGGGGTGGTAAATCATCTCTCATGCCCTGGAAGGGTAGTGCCTAGGAACGGTTAGCTCAGGCAGCTTGGTCCTGTCCCCGTGCTCCAAATGAGGAAGAAGAGAAAGTGAAAAAGGGGCAAAAATGTCTTTCTTGTTGCATAATAACAAGTATGAGTCCTTGAGTAAAAATGTATCTGCAGGTGTGTAATGGAGTGGATGTGTTCAGCATCCTCTGGCTCTTACAAGGCACACGTGTCAGTGTGCCAGCCTGGAGTAGTCCTGGGAGACGCCAGTTTGAGCATGACATGTCTGACCCTGCTGCCAGAAGATAGGCACTAGTGCTCAGACCAGTCTGGGGATGTGATTTCCAGGGGCACCCAAACCAAGAAGAGGAGAGGATCAATGGGTTTTCCTCCCCCAGCCTGTAGTGATGGTCTGAAAGGCATGGCTGTGGAATAATCCCCTAAATGAAGGAAGCTGTGCTTTTTGGCATGTAGGTAGGGTCCACAGGGTGCACCTTTGGGTTTTGCTGTGGCTGTTAACTGAATGGAGTTGCCCTGGTCTTTCAGGTGAGTCAGAGCAGTTTAGTGCTTGTCCTCTGTGTGGAGAAGCAGGAATTACCAATGTGTGCTTTTCTTTTCTCCTATGTGTGAATTTTTACCACTAGTTTCCCACAGGTTTTCAGAAAATGGGGAGGAAGATGAGAGCTCTGCTGAATGCAGTGCTAGCACTGAGAATATGGAGAGTGTGATGCTAGTTGTCATTGCTCCTATATTGTGCAGTAGTGGTTTTCTCTTGCTTCCTCTGCAGGAAGAAGTTTTGTTTCAAATGCTGGAATTATCCTTCAGGAGGTAAAGGGGCATTCATTTTCCATAGGTATTTGGGAGACTTGGGAAATCTTTTTGCTTACAAAACAAAATTTTTTTCCCTAAAGCTACCTCAGATTCTGTTAGATGCAGACTTGACTTAAACCTGAATAAATCCCAAGCCTCTACTAATTAAGCATGAAATTGAATTACTCTGTTAAAACTTAATACAGTTATCAATGAGACTGAAATAGTACAGAAGTTGTCCTGTTACTTCCTTTCCAAGCTAATTCAAATAGCTCGTGCAGTTTCATTTGAAGTCCTCAAGAGGGCAGGTAACTAAAGATGTAATAAGAGACATTCTTATAGTATGTTACGGAAACTTCTTCAGATGATTGTGGTCAAGCCCTGGAACAGGTGCCTATACAGGCTGTGGAGCTGCAGCGGCTGGAGGTTTTCCAAACTTGCCTGGACAAGGCTCTGAGCAACCTGCTCTGACTTTGTTGTTTAGTTTGACTTTGAGAAGGACATTGGGCCAGATGACCTCCAGAGGTCCCCTTTATCTATGATTGCTCTATGTAAAATAGGTTGCTAAGCCACTATCCATCGTATTTGAGAAGTCGTGGCAGTCCGGTGAAGTTCCCACTGACTGGAAAAGGGGAAACATAACCCCCATTTTTAAAAAGGGAAACAAGGAAGACCCAGGGAACTACAGGCCAGTCAGTCTCACGTCTGTGCCTGGGAAAGTCATGGAGCAGATCCTCCTGGAAGCTATGCTAAGGCACATGGAGGACAGGGAGGTGATTCGAGACAGCCAGCAGGGCTTCACCAAGGGCAAGTCCTGCCTGACTAACCTAGTGGCCTTCTCTGAT
>NW_008795018.1:12264253-12283809 GCF_000699145.1 Aptenodytes forsteri | reverse complement strand
AGATTTAGACTAGATCTAAGGAAGACATTTTTTACGCTGAGGGTGGTGAAGCACTGGCACAGGTTGCCCAGAGAGGTGGTGGATGCCCCATCCCTGGAAACATTCCAGGTCAGGTTGGACGGGGCTCTGAGCAACCTGATCTGGTTGAAGATGTCCCTGCCCACGGCAGGGGGGTTGGACTAGATGACCTTTAGAGGTCCCTTCCAACCCAAACTATTCTATGAGTCTATGATTCTAAAATGCAAAAATATTGTGGCCTGCATACAAAAGAAGAAAATTAAAACTGTGTGCTTCCAAATCACCTGTTTAAAAATAAATGCAATTGTATTGTAAAATCTGCAATACAATACAATACAACTCCTGTTGTTTTCTGGATATGAATTCGGGTGGCAGAGTGGCTGAGAAGAGACTAGTTAGTAATTAGTATAGTACTGATAAGTTAGAATCAATTGCAAAAGAGTAACTTGAAAATGGAAGCTAAGATTTCCTAGTTTCTGACAATGCCTTTCAAACAGTATTCCATTAGGCAGTGATGCCAGGTGCTTATGAAAGTATAGCTAGTGTGGGAGAGAAATTTTCTGGCATATGCTACCCTTATGCTGGGGATTTTCTTTTTCATTCTTTCTGTGTCTCCAAACACATTTCAGGTCCATATTACATCCCCCTTCCCACTGATCTGTTAACAGATCTATGTCAGCATCTGTTGGATGTAGCTGTGACAGTAAAAACCTCCAGCATTTTAAGCTAGCTTACTCCATCTCCTGTATCTGCCTTTTCTTTCCTTTCTCCTCCATTTTCCCTTCCCATTGCAGATCTCTGAGTACTCTATACCGTAAACAGTGAAGTGCCTCTAGTATAGCTCTGCAACATAAGTAGAGATACATATATAAAAATAATAAATTTTAAACATTATGGTAGACTGGGATTGCTAAACATGCAAATAGCATGAAACTTACCACTGTAAACAGGCTGTCCATATTCAGTTTCTCAGGTTTCTCCCTTCCCATTGCAGATCTCTGAGTACTCTATACCGTAAACAGTGAAGTGCCTCTAGTATAGCTCTGCAACATAAGTAGAGATACATATATAAAAATAATAAATTTTAAACATTATGGTAGACTGGGATTGCTAAACATGCAAATAGCATGAAACTTACCACTGTAAACAGGCTGTCCATATTCAGTTTCTCAGGTTTCTTCTTGTCTCCACTGCTAAAAAATTATTATTGTATTTTAAGTAGGAAGAGCACTTAAAACGTCAAAGCAAGCCTAATGCATCATTAATACAACTACTGTCTATTAATTGTGTTCACATGCAAGGAGGAGATACAGGAATGTAAAATAAGAGCTTTTAATGTAATCTCAGTGCATTTCTCTGAACACTGTTAAAAATACTTTCAAGAAGTCTTCTGGTTTGGTATTGTGTTAACACGGAGCCTATTTGGGAAAAAAAAACCCATAGGTTACAAGCTACCTATGTAAGACTCATTTAAAATTACAGCTCCTGTGAAAAAGTATTAAGAATGGCTGTAGCTAAATCTACAGTGGGACTTTGATAATGTAGCAAAAGTCCTCTTGCAAACTTTGCTAGTGTCCTCCTATTTATATTCCACTTTTTTTTTCTTAAAGAAGAGGGTGGGAAGTTCTTTGATGATTAAAGCTGCCTGTCTAGCCTTTCTAGCCTAGGCTAGGGCCGAGTGGTAGCTATTGGCCATATTTTTAAGTAGCTTTGGAAAATTAGGTGGGTAGGCTAATCTAACATTACTGCCAATTGCCTGTCAAAGACCTCTCATAGCTAAGTACTTTGATTTCAGATCATTAGACTGCAGTCGGGCAGACATGAAAGGGGTAGAGAGGAGAGCGTGCAGGACATCTGACCCCAATTGGCCCTCCATTCTAATAAAAAAGTTATACTTCCTTCAGAGAACTTGGGGAAGCATGTAACTTAGCTGTCCTTTAACTACTCTGACTTCAGTTCTCTCAGTATTTTGGATCAGCCTTTTAACAGAAGAGGATAGATGCAGCTGTCACTATCTTTTCTCAAAAGAATGAGTGAAGCAGCCAAATTTTCAATAACCCCGATAGAAATTCTCAATCATAGCATGAAGGTACAAGCAAAGCTTTCTGCTCCTCAGACAGGCTTCCCCTGACCTGGGCGGTGCAACTGGATTTATCCGTTAACAATTTATCTATATTTAGATATAGATATTGATACATTTTTATATCTGCATTTGTCTATATTGTCTGAAGAGAATAATGGATATCAAAGACTTTTCCAAAAAAGGAAAACTGTCTGATTATTCTTGTATTGTTTACCAGTAAAATTTAAGCCTATGCAGTTAAAGGTAAAACATTAGTAGAATAGAATCATAGAACAGCCCAGGTTGGAAGGGACCTCCAAAGATCATCTGGTCTGACCTTTCGTGGGAATATTTTAAAATCAGCTGCTATACTTACCATTTGCCTTCAGATCCATAATCCTGATATGATACAGCAATATTATCATCCTTTCCATTTCTGTAAGACTTTGTTTCATCTTCAGAATGCATTTTAATCTGTTTGAGAAACAAAGTACCTCAGGAAAATCTACCAGTAATATTTAACTGAGAGGATGCAAAGCTAATAATCTGAAAACCTATATCCTGATGTGCTGTTTGAAACCATCATGTTTTCCATTTTTAAACAGGACCCACAGGGGTGTCCTCTGCAGAATCCTTAGTAATATGTCATTTCAAAGCATGCAAATTTCTGCAGTTTACCATAATTAATACAAAATAAACAGTAAAATGTATTTTAAAGTAGAATGAAATTTCACTGGATATTTTTGCTTGGTTTTTAGTACTCACTATTGAACATTGATAATCTGTCTTAGACAAAATAAATGTGCTGACTTCCCGGGGGTGTGTGATCTTAATCTGTTTTCACCTGTTCTGGAAGGTTATTCAACAGTCTGTAGGACTAGGTTGGTTAGGACCAAGCAGTGAGGTTGGACTTTGCTCAATTTACATAAAACTCTAATGAGGAAAAACTTTCAAAAACTGGTGCATGCCAGCCTTTTGCAGCCCCCTTGGAGCCTGCTAGGTCTGCAAAGGACTATGTGCATGCTCTGCCTCCAGAAATGAATAGTTTTGAGGAGCATGTTTTATCAGTCACTCTTGAAAGCATCTGAGAAGTCTCCTCTTAACTCCTCTCAAAGGAAGCCTCTTTGTTCATATTTTAATCATTCCTCGTAAGGTTCACAAGTAATCAGGATGACTGAAAAAAGCACCATTTCCGGGAGCAGACCATCACACTGGGCCATGAACCCACCATAAGCTGTTCAAGGGAAGGTGCTCTTGTTATCACTTTTCAGCCATCCATGATCAAACTGAATGGGAGTCAGTGTGATCCCTTTTGAATATCTTGTGCCCAGAAGATGGAGTTCATTTGCAGAAAGTCATATACTTTCCTTAATGACAAATGCTCATAAAGACTCTTTAGGCCTACTCTTACAATAGGTAACAGATAATGCTCATAAGTTTTATATTAGGATTTAAACTGTGCTATATTTTCTCTCTCGAATTAGCTCACCTCAGCGTTTTATGGATGGTTGTGTTTATACATGGAAAATTGGTGTTGTCTTTTGAGAGTTTGATAGTGTTGGTTGAGAAGGAATGGAAAGCTTAAGAAAAAATTAAATCAAAAAATTTAATGAGTCAGAATAATAAGTCAGAATGAGGTTTGACGATGTGAGAGCTGTTAGGAACTTGGTGGAACTTGGTGGTTTTCTTTCATTATGAGTTCTCAGGGTGGCCTTTCAGGGCCTTACAGCAATGCAGTGGCAGGAGAAGGGTGGCAGAGGGGAAAGGAAGAGCTGCTGCAGCTCCTCTCTCATCAGGAGAGGCAGGAGAGGAGAGAGAAGCAACCACAGCAGTACCTGAACATCCACTTTTCAGCTTCCTGTGGCCATCCTGTGAACAATTATCTGCAATTCCTAACACAAAGGTTTGCCAGTCCCTGGCTTTCACTGAGTAAAGGCATGGCTTGCTGTCGTGCTGTCAAAACAATGTTCTATTAGAAGTGATGGCTTGTTGGTAAAAGTGACAAAACACCCCTCTCTCTCCTTGGGGAGACACAACCCAAGGCTGATTCCTTGGCTCAGGCTGTCAGCCAAAACTGGGGATGAAAGCAGAGATAATAAAGTATTTCTAAAACATTCCTTTTGTCATATTCCAGTCATCTTTGAGGTGCAGGATACTTCTACGTACCCTTTGGACAAAAGTTTAGAAAGTGATTTTCAAGCATTATTTTTATGACTATTTTCTTCTTAATATGGCTTGTGATGTATTGAATGGTTTTGACATACTGGAAGCCACCATATGGAGTGGATCTGTTTAATTGGGTGGATCCACATGGTTGACCATGATTTTTCCTGCACAGAATCACAGGATGGCTGAGGTTGGCAGGCACCTCTGGAGACCATCTAGTCCAAACCCTAGCTCAAAGAGGGCCAAGTAGAGCAGGTTACGCAGGGCTGTGTCTAGTCTGGTTTTGAATATCTAAATGTAGACTCCACAACCTCTCTAAGCAACCTGTTCCAGTGTTCAACCACCCTCACAATAATAAACTCTTTTCTCATGTTTAGACAGAATTTGACCCATCACTTCTTGTTCTGTTACCGGATACAATTGAGAAGAGTAATGTGTATGGACATACATTGTCACCCACAATGAGAAGTTCATTGGTGTGTTATTGAGAATTATTTTAAGTCAGCTGTTCTCTGGCATGGACATCCTAGATATATATTTTATTATAATTTAAGGAAACATAATAAACCTGACGATCTGGAACATATTGGGAGGAATTGGCCACCAGCTCATTTAATCCTTCTTGATGAAACTTAGAAACAAAAGTTCACATCATTTTCAGATAGCTAGAGATGAAGAACAACTGTGCAATAGAAAATGGATTTTCTAGGTCAAATGCAATTAAGATAATAAGGTAAAGCTAAGGAATTTGCTATGACTAAATAGTATAACGTAGCTACCTCTATAAACATAGAAAACATATAATTTGAGAACAAACTGATATCACAGTGTTTAAGTATCTGTTTAATATGTGAATTCCCTAATATGGACTTTTTAAGATGACAGATTTAATGACTTATTTTGTATAATGGTAAATGGATAAAAAATTATGTTCAGATGCCTAAGATATGTAACCTCAATTCATAGGCTGGAATCCAAGTAATTGGCCAGTCTGTCAGTTATTTATCATCTCTGAAACTGAAGTCGGTAGGCAAAAACACTTGAAAATGTTGAAGTGATTCCCCCTGAAACAGCTGTAATATTTCTTACTGATAGATGGGTATTCTGAAGCTTAACATTTGCAATACGCTCTGAGTATTTAGAAACAAAAACTGTGGATGAAAACAATAGTCCAAAACTTTTGTTGACTTAATCTGAGATAGAAGTTCCTTTTATTTGCATGAATATTCTGATGTTTTGCTTTTGGACATGATATGGGATTCCCGAGGCAAACACCTAAAAGAGGTGTTTGCTCTTCCCACAAGAAGGAGGCAGATGGTTACGGGCAGGTGGACTGCAGCTGCTATTCTGATGTTTGTAGGTGATAGTACAAGAATTGTAGTCATGGCCAGTGCTGCTACACCGCACAAGCAGCTACACACACATAAACTCCTAAAGCTGGATGAGCAGGAGCAGCCAGAGAAGGCTGTGTTAGTGCTCCATGAGGCTTCGCAGAAATGTCAAGTCCGGTTTTGTGTCTCAAGCACCAAACTATTTACTGACTAAACTGATATACATTTCCTCTACAGCTGGGAGCTGAAAGTTTTAAATTGTGTAGTTATATTAATTTTTTTTTTTGGATGAGAGCATATTCTCATAACAGTCTTCCTTTATGATACTCATGAATATACTGACCAGACATTTCTTCTTGTGAAGTAATCTCATCCTAGAAACAGATTTTTCCTCAGTGTAGAGCAATAAACCATCTCTGTATCCTCACTGCAGCCAGTTTTACCAATTATATAACTAAATTCTTTTAAGTTTATTATTTTAAGTGACATAAAAGTGCATTGTACATCTATTTTAAAGTCTGTGGTAAATTAAATTGAACGAAACATTGAATTTCCTGTCCACAGCTGCAAAATCAAGCAATTCTGTAATGCTTTTATCCTCTATTAGCAGGAAATACTAAATCCATCTAATATAAAATACTGATGTCGGTGGTAAAATGCCTGTTGTCTTGCAGGTGAAAAATTTCACTTTAACATAAGTGTAACATTTTAATACCCTATTTTGTAAATTTCTATATCTGTTCTTTAAAAATCATAGGGCACCTGACATTCAATGTAGATTGATAGTGGTGTTGAATGTAATATCTCTTAAAGAAGTAATTCACTCAGGAAAATGGCACTCAAACTCCATATCTGGAATCAAATTACCCAGACTAAATGAAAACCTCTTTGCTCTTGTAATACTCAGACAGATTTTTAATACATGGGAAGACTTTTCTTTAACCACCTTCTTTATCTTAATATATTTTGCGACAAATACGATTAAATTAGGAAAAAATAAATGAAAGGCCTTTGATTTCAATACTAAGATAAACATTATCTACCATCATTGATTGCCTCCAGTAGGACTGCTTAACGTAGTACAAGCTGGGAAGAGCAGTTAGTGTCTACTGCCTTAGTCTAGATCTTAAGAACTCTGATTTTAGTAGACATGGTAGCAATGCTGTCAGGACTGTAAATTGATACTATTCCCTTGGGCAGAAAAGAGAGTGGGGATCCTGGACAGTAACCAAAAGCTCCTAAGAATGTTGCTTTTTGGATTAGACAGAACACTGTCTATATTGAGTTGAACAAGATATACATGAAGATGAAAAGAAAAAGAAACTTCTAAAAGAAAATGCAGATTAACTTAGCTATTGTCTGAAGAAATGAGGCCATCAAGTGGCAAATTAAAGACATGGCCACAGAAAGAAAAATAATTGATTAATAGTACCGGTGATAATGAAGAAAATACACACCTTCCATCATGAACTCAAAGGAAACTGGTGTGAAAGTTCAGACACAGAAATTCCTCCTAGCTTTTTATTTTTTCAGGAGGAATTCTAGAGAAATTTTGAAGGATATTTTAGAAATTCTTTATCAATGCAAGATTCTTAGATGGAAAGCACAAAGATTTTTTCTATCTTTAAAGTCTCATAGGTAATAATGGAAGAATGAGAGTTAGAAGGAATAACCACTTCAAAGGAAAGATTTCAAATGTCTTCAAATGAGAGCCAAGTGAGCAACTAAGTTTCTGATGATTTATTGAGCTCCTCAGGAAATTGCAGGAAATGAAATTATAAACATCTATAAAACTAGATGGTTGTATGCTTCATTGAATGCACCATTAACAAGCTGAACCTTGAAATATTAGCATCCTGAATTGTAATTCTCAACTCTAGCATGCATGAAGCTTAATGTCTGAGCTGTTTCTGATTTAGCAGATATGTAAATAACTCTCATCATTAATTACTCCTTTTATGTTGAAGAATAGACAGGTACATGGAGATAAATCTGTAGAGTTACCTAACAGAAAATCTTGGGAAAACTTAATTTAGATTAGGAATTTCTATGCTGAATTCACTTTGTGGATGGAGAAACGTGTCATAATTCCATAGTGCCTTCTTCTACCCATCCCTTGGAATATGTGCATAAATTTTGTTTGTTTGTTTTTTGAACAACATGGAAATGACGTATTGTCTTACCTCACTATGAAATATGTGCATGTCAAGGAATGACTGAAGAGTTTGTACAACAAACAAGCGTATTGATTAATCCAAAACGAAAGCTGTACAAAATGTGATATATGTACAAGTGAGGTTAAGAAGAAATTAATATTGGTGAAAGCCAAGAGTGCCTAGAAAGAAAAAAGCGTGAAGCCAATATTAACCAAACAGCTTGTCAGAGCCCCAGCAGTAAATAGAGAGTAGATAATGCTAGTCACCTTACACCTATAGTAGCTTAATCCTTTCTAAGTTCTGCCCTGACTCTTTTTATATATTGCTGTAAACAAAGCTGACCTAATTAAAAACACTTGAAAAGTAGGTGGGAACTAGGATTTACTGTGTCAGATAGATATGCATTTCTTCTCCCTCAATATTGCTTCATTTTAACATCTTGCATGTCCTGAACTTAACTTTTTTCTTAGATTCCCATTAATCAAGTTATTCACTTACCCCATTTTCATAAGTGATTTGAGAACCAAATCAGAAGTAACGTGAAAATAAAACTATTCCTGTCTGTTAGATGATGTAAGGACCATGCTATTTTATCTTAGAACAGTTGTTCGCTGTATTCAAAAGATTTGTTAACATATTTGTCTCCTTTACTAAGCAAATGAATGACATCATTTCTACCCATGGACACTTAAAGCAAATCTATTAAGACACAGATTATATATACATTATATATGTAGACACAGTCTTTACTTTTAAGTTACCTAAAATATCAATGACTATAAATGTTTGGGCCCATACAATTTCTAGTATTTCCATAAAAAAAGTTTCTGTCTTGGTGAATACAAAGCTGCAGCTAGTGTTTACAGATCTACTTTTATGAAACATTATGTAGTGCAGGATCTAAGATGCTTATTTTAATATAGCAGTCCTTCAAGGTGTGACTGATTTTCTTGACACTAAGGCATTGACAATGTAGGTATTTATGATAATCATGCTCATATCCTTTTATGAAGAGATACAATACGAGATTGTTGTTCATCTGGCCTGTCAGTGACAGCAGCTCTAGAATGGGATGAACTGTGCCCTAGACTTCATTGCCCACACCTTTGTTAACCATGCACAAGATGGGCTTGCTTAGAGAAATGAGCTTAGGCACGAATGTTCACTTTCAGTTAGATGCAGTCCTGTCCTAGACCTCTACAGCAACAGCATTAGTATACTGATCTCCTTAGTTAACAGAGTACAGCTAGAATGAAATGTACGCAGGAATAAGCATACAAAGACAAAAGGAAATGTACTCACAATAACAGGGATTGCTAAAGATAGTTGGGGAAGAACTTTGAGGGAATGCCTGAAGAAGAGATTAGTGGAGATCCAGAACTGATTTACAGTCTTCCTTTGGAGATGGTACATGGTCTATGGCATTGGTGACAAATACTCCTTCAGAATCTTTTGAGGGGATGGAGAATGCTGGAGTTTGTTTATGCTCTCGCTCTGTGTCAGAAATTATAGAAGGGCTATATACCCTACTATAGTAGTGAGGTATTTGTTGCATAAGGAACAGCAAATTGCCCTTGTAGGGGTAAGTATGCTGGAGAATGCTGGGCAATAGGACACTGTAGTATTCAACACCCTGATAAGAATCTGCAGTAAGAAAGGCTTTCTAGACCTAAACCCCATTTTTCTTCTGAGCTCTCTCTTTTGATCAGTTGTTTCAGCAGCAGGGCTATCAGACGGCTGAACTTAAGTGCTTCTTGCTTCCTTTTTCCCCCAGTCAGTGGCATATGCTTGGAAAGTGGTTCGGATTGCCAAGGTGGTGTCGATGCTCACATCTCTCTAAAGCCTTGTTCCAAAGGTAACGGGGCAAGAGGCACAAGAAATGTGTAAAAACACTGCTAGATTACCTTCCGCCAGAAAGGTAAGTTCTGCTTGAAACTGCTGCAGGATTTCAAAAGAAGAACAAGACAGAGGAAAAAAAGTCTATTACTTCAGAATAACAACACGTGTATCTTAGGGTATCAAGGTGAACTAAAACGTCTCAGAGCCTAACTGAAAAGGCAGAGATAGGAAGTAAGATCTCTTATGCCCTGTAGAAAGGCACAGCAGAAAAATGGTCCTTAAAGCAGAATTGTTCTAGGTCAGTCAACCCTTCATTTGGGTCAAGCATTATAATGTAAAAGTGTATGAATAGAGTATGGTGAACACCACATTTTTGGAGGTATCCCTGTCTGTCCTTTTGGCTTTGTGACGAAAAATTGCATGATGAGGCATCTGGTGGTAGCACAATAGTAGTAGTATGGTTGTTGTAGTCTTCTGAAAGGAAATTCTGAAAGGAAAGAACTTGTGAGCAGCAGCATAGTTATTTAAGCATTTATGGTGGATTTGGAAACAAAGATCCATTATCCTTAAAGGAAAGCGCTTACTTTGCTTATAGCCCCTTTCAACCAAAAGTGAGGTGTTTAGCAATTTTTATGCAAACTTTTGCATAAATCTCAACAAAGGGGAAATACTTCTTTAGAAATGTGGAAGAAAAGGATAGGGAAAAATAGATTGTTTTGGAAAGTTTCTAAATTCGACATGAATTTCTGAAATAGATTTTAAACTGTATGGCCAAAATTTTCAAAACTGATTTTCATATGTCTGTGGTAAAACATTTACAGTGCTTGCCTGATTTTCAGGAAAAGCTAAATTTGTCTGCTAAATCAAGCATCTTTGAAATGATACGAGTTGGGGAAACAATCCAATCATTTAAAAAGCCTAGTTTTAAAAATAAAAGACTAAAATCCAGAATTAAGAAAAAAAAGAAACCTAAATATGGTCTCATTTGAATCTTCAGACTATAACATTAAAAAATATCCTTAATATTTAATTAAATATTAAATATTTATTAAATATAAACGTCTAATATTTAATATTGCAAGAATTCCATTCTTGCAATTGCAAGTATAACTTACGTATATTACGGTGCAGACTAATAGCCTTACTCATGGACAAGAACCTTATTGTATCAAGTAACACATAAATAGGAAACACAAATTTGCTAGTCAAATTGGTTTTCCATCTAAGACAGGAACAGAAGAAAACAGGTAAGTGATTCAAGAGGAATACAATGAGACTGTATCAATGAACATTCTGGAGAGTGTTATTAGTACATTGATGAGCCTAACTGCCTATCAGTTAGGCTGTGTGTGTATGAATATCTACATGTAGGTAAGACAGATCACGTGTAAATCTCAGGGATCAGAAATTGCTATGACGGAAGTGTGGAAGACTGATTAATCAGGCCAGTTTTAAACTTAAAAACAAAACTTTACTGCATAGATATTCATTAACAATACACATTGCTAATGGTTAGTTCTTAATAATTATTAATCACTGTTACTACATATTCAAAGCAGTTAGTCCTTAACAGTCATTCTAAATTAGCAACTAATATACAATGCCACAGAGCTGATGCCATGTAATTAGCACTGATGGTTACAGTCCTTGAGAGTCTTAGTCATCAGGGTAATCCAGTTCAAGAGCTCTTCAATGAAAGAAGATATCACTGAAAAGAGTGTCCTTCCTTCCACCTCCTCCAAGCCCACATTCAATATTTTCATCTTTTATAAAATATTGCAGTCTTTAGAGAGTTCTTAGCACTTGACCTCTGACCCTTAGGACTTTGGGAGACTTGCAGATACTACTCTCCTAGGCTGCAGCAGGTGCCTTGCCTTGCCCATCAGTCGTGGGTTTTTTCTCATCTGCTGATTCTTTTCTGTGTTACATTTAAAGCAATCTTTTCCCAGCTCTTAAGGTTGCACCTCTTCAGTGATCGGTAACTGAACATCAGTGAGGTATTTACAGTTCTGGGACATTTGTTTTCAGCCTGCGCCCATATTTTCAAGACCTTTGCTGTCATCCCAGGCTAAAACTCCACATGGTAACAAGAGACATCTGGCATCAAGCTCCAGCTGACCTGCAAGTTCTCATAACAAGTTGATAACAAGCCTAATAGGCCAGGACTGACTGTGCCTTACAGAGGCACAGTGAGGATAAGGCTTTAGGTCTGTTTCTGGCAATAGCACAACTGTTTTTACTGAGCATGAAAATGTTTACAGGTTGTTTACCAGACATGCCTGATTAGTGTGATTTTGACAGAGTAAAAACAAGCTAATGTTAATTACATTTGGCTTAGCATGTTTCTACTTCTATGAGTGCAATAGGCCTCTGCTTTGGCCACATAGTGGAGTGGTTTGAATAATGAAAACTAGTAGTGAGAAACTGGTACATATTTACTTAGTATTTCTTGTTTTCATAGGACTTACGAAAGGAAGGATGAAAATCAAAAGTATCAAGACTGACTATTGATATTGAAATAATTGCAGTGACAAAAATAGCAGTTTTGAAATAATTACAGTGGCAATTCAGAGATAAGTACTGCCTTTAATTACATGTTGCGTGACCCACTTTGAACATTGACCAGAGAATAGTAGATGCCTTTTTCAGCCAGGAGCTGCTGATGGGTCCCTTGCTCTACGACCTTGCCGTTCTGGATGACGGCAATCTTGTCAGCATTTTGGATGGTGGAGAGGCGGTGAGCTATCACAATGCAGGTGCGACCTTCTCTGGCTTTATCCAGCGCTTCCTGGACAATCTGCACAATGAACAAACCAAAAGGTGAACTATTCTGGCAGCTGTCATGAGATATACCTCGATTGCCATCTGTGAAGCAAACTGTAATATGACAGTGAGGGAAAGGGAATATCTGTGGCTTTGCCTTCCTGTTTCAGAATTAGCCTGTGTTGGCAAGGAGTCAAAAGTGTCATAGCAGATGATGCCATGATAGCTAAGAGGATGAGATGAAACCAGGCTCATTACTGAGATGCATGGTAGGAGAACAAGAGAAAATTGTCATAAATTGTAACAGGGGAGGTTTTGACTGGATAGAAGAAAAATATTCACTGCAAGGATAATTAAGCACTGAAACAGGGACAAAAGAGAGCTTGTTGAATCTTCCTGGAGATTTTCAAGGACCCTACTGGGCACAGCACTAAACAACATAGTTTGAATTCAGTATTGGCCCTTGTTTGAAGAGAAGGTTTGATTAGAGACCTCCAGAGGTCCCTTCCTTGACTGATTATTTATATATAGGAGTTAAGTCGGTAATCTTGGGTCAGTTACTATCACACTAGTTCTCATGATTTCGCAGGGAGTCTCGTGAATCATGTTTTTCTTAAAGCTAGCACTGGCAGAAAAATACTAATAAGAATCTCTGCTTTCTTTTCTTTATTCCTTATGTTTATTAATGCAGAATAAAATAAGAGATGAAATTTCTGTACCTAACTGGCACATAATTAAGAAAACAAAGAATCCTGAAATTACTTAATGGCATTTTCCCCTCAAACCTTATGTTTTTATGCCTAGAATTGATCAAAACTTAGTCCATAGGGTTTGAGCTTTTCAGATTATAATATTTGTTATAATATTTGCCTCGTTAATAGTAAGTACTTTTGTAGAATCTGTGTTGATTTTCTAAAGCTAGATTTTTCTTCTGTTATACTAAGTTTGCAGCTTTGGACTTAAAAAAGAAATAAGTGTTCTAGCAATTTTTTTCACTGGAAGTTTGCATATTAGCCATGAACATATAGCAAGGACTGGAGAGCAATGAGAGAAGGAGGAAAAATTATGAAAGCAAGATTTGGCCATTTCTGAGAAAAAAAAGCTCTCTGGCAGCATCCTCAATCTTTTCCGTTTCTGAAGTTTGTGCCTCCTGATTCAATTTTGATAGTGCTTTTCCAGTTGAAGTCTGAAGAATTCCAGGCAAAGAAATGCCTTCTTCATTGCTACTTCAATCTGCCTACTGCCATACAGATGCAAAAAAAAAAAAGCTTTTTTTGGCAAGGAGGAGTAAGACCTTTATATTTGTCTGTTATTAGCATAAAAATGTAATTTGCATAAAACACCATATTTCCATCTTTGGGCTTTAATCTGTGGGAGATTTAATCTGGCTCACAATCAAGTTACCTTTTCACTTTCTGTATCTAAGGCAGACGTAGCTTCATCCAGTAGCAGAATCTGGGGGTGACGTACAAGAGCTCGGGCAATAGCGATACGTTGTTTCTGACCACCAGAAAGCTGAGTTCCCTTGTCTCCTACGTGGGTATTGTATTTCTAGAAACAATATAGTAAGTTCAGATTATGAATGCAAATCAATTCTGAAGTATATTTAAGCATATAGACCCTGACACCAGCCATCCATAAACTGCATATTCCATGCCAATAGCTCTCTGAAAACAGATGACCAGAATTGCTACCTGCCACAGATCTATAGATCTTTCACTAGGAGACTTCTTTGTAACATCAAGCATTTCACAAATTAAAAGCAACAACCCCTCTAAGGTCGGAAGACAACATAATTCTCAATCGGGAGATAGAATACCAAAGCTCAGTGAAAGTCTATGACAATACAGGGGATCAAACCCTGACCTTAAACACTCCAAGCTAGCACCCTAATCAATCAGTTATTCTACCCACATTTATTCATCCTGAAGAAAAAAATAGCAATGTATAAGATGTATCGGTTTCAGGCCAAATTACTTACTATATCTATATATAGACATAGACATTTATACATTTTATGTATATCTACACTACAGTTTGGGACAGTTATGCTTTTAATTTAGTTATGTCAGTTAAGGCAGACCAGTCAGGTCTCCGGACAAACTCATGTGTAGGTCACAGTAGTCTTTGAGGTATTATATATTTGGTTGCAAAAAGCACCAAAGTTTATGAGACATCATTACATATCACAAGATTTCTCTACAAGGTTTGGAAAGAGCAGATCTTGATAAGTCTTTAGAAACTAAACAAGATCTGGAAAAATCATGGACTTTGGCCATTGTATTTTTTCAAGAAATGCAAAAAGCAGCTTAACAGCATGAACTTAAGCTGAATATATACAACATACAACTAAGCTGGCAACCTCCTTGCTTCAGGAAGTTTTAGATACAATTTGACACAGGTTAGAAATTGATTTGTCAAACCCACAGAAGAAAAATCCATCCAGAACTATTATATAATAAAACATGATTTCTATCTTAGGAAGTTCCTGAGTCACAAATTATGCAAAATTAGATGAGAATTCAGGGGAAATATGATTAAATATTTAGCCTTTTTGAATACTTATTTGTAAATACATCTTGCTGGTCACTGCCTGGGACAAGATTTTGTGAATGCAGACCCTTCATCTGACCCAAGATGTTCATTCTTACATTATTATGCGTTGGTCAGCTATATATATGAAAAAAATTCTTAGTAATTTTTGAACTGTAGGAATACTAGAAATTTAAATTCTGACTAGCTATAATTGGAAGAAATGCATAAGAAACTTGTCAGTCTAGCAGAGTCTTTTACATATGCTTGAGATAAATAGGAGCTTAAAAAGAAATGTTTAACTCACTTAAAAAAGCCCACCCACACTTCCAGCTCTCAGTTAGTTACAACTGTGGATTTTCTTCCCTAAAATCTTACATGTTCAGCTCTCCACCTGACACTGGAGTCCCCAGAGTAAAAATAAGTATGGTAAACACAATTAAGAAAGATAAGATTTAAAAATCAGTTTCAGATCTATTTGCATCTCAGGGAGTTATTGCACCCCAGGGAATCATAAATGGACACAATTTTTTCCCTGCCACAGTAGGTCATCTCCAGTTCTGAGTAGGAGAGAAAAGGAATACTTACATCTGGCAGAGAGTCAATGAAGGAATGAATATTGGCTTCTTTTGCTGCACTAATAATTTCCTCATGTGACACCTCCCGACTGTTATCCCCATATGCAATGTTTTCGGCAATAGTGCAGTCAAACAGCATTGGTTCTTGTGAGACGATACCAATCTGAGCTCTCAGCCACTGGATATTTAGTGTCATTGCATTTTTGCCATCAAAAAGCTGAGAAACCAAACATTTTAAATTTCAGACACATGGCTATACGTGTATTTGAGACTTACTGTAAATTTATACACAGAAGTTTTGCAATTGCAGCTCTTTCCTTAGAGATACCATATTACAAGCTCACATAATCCCCTCTCCTCCTACTCCTCTATGTTCCAAAATTTTCTAAGGGCTATTATATAAAAGTGAGGATAGTCCCTTCTGCTGCCTCAGTCCTTTTCTTTGCTTCAAGATTTCATCAGGATTTTGAAGGCAGTGGAAGACAGGATATGCTGAGGCAACTTCAAAGAACTTTGGGTAAAGTTCTTTCATTTCTTTCTTCAGTGGGAAAACTTTCCTCTATTTTGCATACATATTCCCACTGAAGGAACAGATTGGCAGTAGTATTCCATTAAAATAAAGGAAGAGTTGGGTTCATTCATTCACACACTTCTAAGCCAAGCATCCAGTCTTAAATTTAATTGTGATGTAATGCCTGACAATGGACAAATTTACTTCTGGATTCCTTAAGACATCATTTGCAGTCAGTTTTCTTTATTGGCAACTCTGTCAAACTTCTGCTAAATTTGGCTACCTGAGCTGCTATCATTGTCTATTAGATAAATGACAACAGAAATTTTTTTTTCTGGATAGATCAGTTTCATAATTATACAAGTCATATCAACTTGGACACAAATGTACCAGGGCGTTAAGAGGGCTGTTACATCTCCACTAGAATCACACAGTGCAGTGCTCAGGCTCTGTGTTGAGTGACATGATCAGCTGGGTAATTGAAGAACTGCCCCCTTCATAGCATGGCTACTGGACATGATTAATCTACTAATTCCACAGTTTGTGCTAGAACAGCCAATTTTCAGCCAATATAATTGTTTTTCAAAGGAAAGAGATCATAATGAACCTGATTCAAAATCCATTGAAACCAGTGGTAGCTTTTCTACATCTGCAGATGTAAGGGGGGGAAGAAAAAAAAAGCTAGAAAGGAGAAATTGCTTTCAACTACATAGATATTTGCCATCTCTTTTCCTTAGAATTTCAATGGAATTGCAGGCTGCTAAGGTCTGCTTCCTGTTCCTTATTTGATGTGAAAAATCAGCGATGAAGCTAGAGAACTCAGTTGTCACACATTTTGGATCCACCATACCAAACAGCACAACTTTTAGGCATAGTTACTCTCTTTACCAGACTAGCACAGTGCTCACTGTTGTGAACAGCCGTTCTTCTGACAGTTAGTGCTTTTAAGCATACACTCCTTTCACTCAGTTCACAGTGCAACTGAGCTTATGAATTAGTCCACTGCTTTTGTGGTTTCTATGCCAGAGGTCTGTGCTTTTTCCTTCAGTAAACCATTGTTGGTTACAAGGTCAAAAACATCGGTGATGAAGTTGCACTTGGTTAAACATACTTTTGGGGTGCCTGTGCTGCTTCTTTCTACACATCAGTTTGCTACACTGGACCTGTATGGGCATTTCCAATCTCAAAAAAATCTTGTCCGTTGCATCTAGGCCTTATTTAAGTATTGCTTTATCTTTTGTGGGTATCTCTACAGAGACAAGTTCTGAAATCCTTCTTATTCTCACCTCATCCAACCCAAAATGTGTGGGTTCTTTTTCAAACAAAATCCCTGAGCACATTTACATCAAAGAGAAAATGGCAATAAACAATACCGTTATGTGAAAAAAATATGTAAAGTTGCGGAATAAGTAGCGTGGCAAACCCTAGATCTATTTTAAACCAAAATTACTAAAAGTACTTACAATATCGGTTGGTATTTTAAACCAAAATTACTAAAAGTACTTACAATCTATCGGTTGGTAAGTGGGCATACTCTGAAAGATGTTTCTGACAAGTAAAAATTATGATAAAGATTACTTTTGTCACTGTTCACTGTTTTAGGAAAGAACATAGATGGCAAATTCCATTACTACATTATACAGAAGTATATACATACATTTAATAACTTTTAAAGTGTTCTTAACATAAAAACCTCAGGAAATTTGCTCTGAATTCAAAGGCATCATTAGGCATATTTTTACCACACAGATCTTGTTTCATTAATTCATTATAATGTGGGAAACCGGGACTTTTTCCATTGTATTGTTCAATGCATTTAAATAGGGAACCCTGATGAGCCACTGCTTGTCTTTAACATTCAAAATATTTTAAAAATAAAACTAGAAATATCTATTATACTCTACCACATCACATAAAACCAAATAAGTGCACCCTCACTTAACATATTGACATGTTCTTACAAAAATACTTACTATTTCTCCATCAAGTGGATCATAAAATCTCTCAAGCAGCTGAACAACAGTGCTCTTTCCACAGCCACTGCTACCAACAAGAGCCAGAGTTTGTCCCTTTTCTACTTTTAGATTCAAACCTTGGAGGATTTTGACCTCTGGTCGGTTTGGGTAGTTAAATGCCACATCTTTGATCGTTATGCTTCCCCAAAATGTTTCCTATAATTGAAATAGTATCACTGTTACATCTTTAAGACAATTTGACAGATGATTCAAATAGAATTGCAGAAGTCTTTTTTTTCCCCCACTGAAATCAATAGAGTTTTGCATTTGCTGGAATGCTGATGTTAACTCTGTGGTCTGAATCTTTGTGAAGCTATAAAATCAAACTACAGCACTGAACTATTTTGAAAACGCTCATAATTTTGCTGGTTGAATTCTACACAAGTTGTACCTTAACCAGATTTTCAAAACAAATAACCTTTAGACAGTGTGGGCAAAAGCTGGACACATAATAGAGAACTTGGTCCACGTTGTGTTTGGATAAACTGTCGAGAATACATTGAGATAAGGAAGTAATCAGAAGGAGAGGAAAAATCAGTTTGAAGGAACTGAGAAGAGTACTGTCCATATTTGTCAATAAATAATACCGCCCATTATACACGGCTTACTTACGGGCTTCTCTCCTTCCTCGCTGTAACTATCTATGGAGGGTACTCTTTCAAGCAGTAGATACAAGTGGGCTGCTGACAGCTTGGCTTTGGCATAGTCTGGAGCAAAAGAGCTGCTTTGTCCTAATGCCATTGCACCAAATACAACAGCTGAAAACACTCTATAAAAGAAATCAGGAAACAAAAAAAAAAAATCGATAGACAATGAAGAAAAGGACAATGGAAATGGGGCTGCAGTCAGCTTTTTCTTTTACTCGGAGAAAAAAGGGGACTAAATTTAAAAAGAATAAAGTAGTAACCAACTATTATTGCTTTAATTACTCATTTAGCTCCAGAAATTTGTTTTTATCCTCTTTTAGGGAAGTGGGATAAACAAGCCTCCATTCCAAATTCAATGTTTTCATTACTTATTAGCACTAATGTCTTTAATTATTAATACTGGTTAACTATATTAAGTCTCAACTGGGGCTAGGTGGAAAGTGGTCAATGGATGGTAAAATCATTACTCTAATCCTATTCTACTATTGCTGTGGTTTCCTCTCTATGGTTCAATGACCTCTGGGAGTTAGTGATTCATTTTTAAGGCATCAGTGAAGATAAGAAATCAAGCCTGTAACAAGGTGACAATAAAGATTTAATTTGTTATCACAGCTCTGCTGGAAAAAATTCGAAGGGTTCACAACACCAGAAAAAGGTTGAAAACTACGCTATTATTGTTTTATGGTGAATGTAGACGTATCTTTACAGGCTACATTAGAATGGTTTAAGAACCTGCTGTCTTCAGCTATTAATTACTGCCACACAACATAGGATTACTCATCACTGAGAAATGGTAATTGACATTACCATTTGACATTACCAATTGACATTGCTGCTTACCAGGGACTTGCATCAGGGATGTCACCGAGAGGCTACCAAGCCTTGTACAATCCACTGACTATTATCCGCTGCTGCTGTTCCACGTGGGCACCAGTGAT
>NW_008795018.1:12240349-12261391 GCF_000699145.1 Aptenodytes forsteri | reverse complement strand
GTGGATGCCCCATCCCTGGAACCATTCCAGGTCAGGTTGGACGGGGCTCTGAGCAACCTGATCTGGTTGAAGATGTCCCTGTCCACGGCAGGGGGGTTGGACTAGACGACCTTTAGAGGTCCCTTCCAACCCAAACTATTCTATGATTCTATGACATATGAGACCTCTTAGCCTGTTTTAAGTTGAAGTAAAATAAATTCATTTATATTATTTTTTATCTTTTATATTCAGAGCTATATAAACTAATCTGTTTTATTCTGCATTTGAACAACCTAGATGGGCTCTCACAGTTTTAGGTCAGATAATCCGTTCCAAATCTAATTGAGCCACTCCCCCAGCTGTTTAGAGATGTTAAGATAGCAGATGGGATGCAGACATTCTCCAACATCTTCCAGTCAAAATGAGCTGTGTTAACTATCTTTAATCAAGTTGCCAACAAAAAATTGATGCGATTGGCCTTTCTTAGGTATTGAGGTCACTGATATCCATACTGGTAGAATCTCATTTCTTTCATACTTGTTTCCATAGGCCTATATTGAGCTAATACCTGTTAAATTAGAAATTATATTTCTTCTGATTTTATACATGATCCAGAAGAATGGGGCTTTGGTTATGATAGAGGTTCTTAGGTATTATGGCAAATGATTGGATAAACAGTGATTATAAACCCAAAACATAAAAGTAAGAAGTTAAGGATAATTTATAATTTCAGAATAATTCCTTTAATTTTTGTACAGTTTAAAAGCTTATAAAGTACCCTTAGAGACAAATAATTGTACTACTCCTTGTATAATTTCAGATTGCAATGGTACACCTTCTAAGAATACTGCAAATTAGAATCACATTCTATTTGCAGTACCCATCTAAATTAAAAATAAAATGCTCCACTTGACTATAGGTACTTACAGTACTCCACATACTGTTCTTACACTCATGGTTCATACTTTCATTTCCCACACAAAATTGGTTCATTTAAGTGAACAAGCTTCTTATCAGAATGTCATTTAAAACAACTCAGTTTTCCTTCCCTTATAGTGAACAGCATATACATTATAGAATCCTGTTCTCCAATTATTTAACATGTATTTTAGAGAAGATTTCAAATTTCAGTGAATAAACCTGACATAGAAATAACAAAGATTCTGATGACCTATTCTTAAAAAGATTTTTACAATATTATTATGCTTCAATAAACAGGTACAACTATGTTTTTTGTAGAATATACAGAGGACCTCACAGCTACAGGAACAATAAGATTGGTGAGAATAAACGAAGTGACATAAGTAGGATACTGTTTCAACCTCTGGAAAACAAAATAGTCCCAAATAAATACAGAAAAGGAAATCCAAAATCGGGCCTATGTGAACAGCTCAGACTCTGTAGTCACCTAGAGTATCCGCTTTGTAATATCCTTTCATTATATTTAAGTACAGACGAGGAATTTGCCTGTTTTCTCATAGCTTACCCAATGGATTCATGACATCTCTAGCAGTAAACAAAGACCTTTGTCTGGACTGACAGAAAAAGGATTGCAGAAGAGATACTTACAAAAATACAGTTTTATATTTCATGTGTCCATTTACCACTAGATAGGCACCAAACCGGAAACAGCCAGCATAGGTAAAGAACATCATTGCTTGTGAAAGGGCAAAACAAAATCCAAATATATGTGCCTTCTTCACAGAATTTCTGTAAGGAAGAATGCATATTTTCATAAAAATGTGCAATCATACTTAAATCCTAGTATGCAAAAACCAATTAATTGACTTCAGGTGATACTGTTATGAATTGGAAGTGTACTCATGCTTAAACAACAAAATCCCTTGTCTCCTATTAGACTGTGTCCAAGAGAAAGTTAGTTTTGTTTCCAAAATTTTATTTACTTCCAAGAACAACTTGGAATATGGGTGAAGAAAAAGGTGACCTTAGCTGCTATGTATAATTATTGTCTTACCATCTCATAGTTTGAGTGTTAAAACACTTTACAGTTCAGTACATGATTACCACTTTGAAGGTGTAAATAACACTTTTGAAATTTTATTACTGCATCACATAAGGGGAAAAAAGAGTAGAACAGTTAGCTCACCTTCAGCCAAAGCCAAATTTTTGTGTCATTTTTTCTTTACTTGCAATTTTATGTTAACCAGATAGCAAAGATATTAAACAGTTCAATATTATACACTCGAGAATCTGTTTCTTTTCAATTTAATCAGTCAAAATTCCTCTCTCAAATAAGATTAAGCCTGTATGTATGATGCAGAAATTAGATTTTGGATGATAAAACTATGCCTATAACTAAAAGCAAGGCAGAGAGAAAATTTTCTGTAACTATGAATGATACCAGAGAAAAGAAAGAAAATATTTTAATTTTATTGATGCTGTTACTAAGTCACAACCGTATGGTTCCTTCTGGAAAAAAAACCAAACCAAAACAAAGAGGAGCCAGATTCACAAGTGTGGGGTTTTTTTGATTAAGAGGCTGTTGTGACTTCTCTCTTACACAGATGATTTGTGCATTAATCCAGCATAACAGAAGGCCTAAGCTCAATTTTTATAAAATAGAAACTCTTTGCCTAATCAGTGGTTTAACATGCACTGAAACATTAACTGAAAAACACATGTCCTATCTCTTCCAGACAAATTGACCCATGGGGCAGTAAGTTCTTATTTATACCAGAACAACATTAAGGATGAAAGTCTTGGAGCAATCCCATCAATGTCAACCCTGAGAATGGTTAGGCACTGTCCTGCAAGTTGTGAGATATGGATTCAAAACCTAGTAGCCTGAGAAAAAAGCTGAAGTAATATCTTTTACATCCTGCACTGTGCTCTAACCACTCAGTTATTATGGTGGATGTATTAGCAGCACCCCTACTTTTCTCCCATCATGTCTGTGTACATATGCTGTCATTTCCTTTACTTTTCTCATGAATGTCTGAAAATGAAACATTTCATTCTAGAACAAGTAAAACTTTAATTGACAGTATCTTTTTAGTTTTTCACTTTAGAACTTTTTAATTTTGATTTAGTCTAGGCAGGTTTATATTCCTTTCTTTTTTTCAGTCACAAACCAATAAATAATCATTCAAATGTTTTCAATCCTATTCATACTTTCAAAAATGGCTTAATCCTATATTCAATTTACATTAAAAAGTTTTTAATTAAATATCTGAAACACTTCAGGTGGGAGGTTAGATTAGATGACTTCCGAAGTTCACCTAAACCTAACATTTTTCCAAACCAAGTGGCATTGCAATAGAAGATATCAATATTATCACAGAAAATTAATTAAATCAAAGAACAAAAATGTTGGCTGGTGGTTGCATTTTTTAAGAAAAAATATGCAAAATATTTACATTATTCTATAATTTAAATACAGAATTTTTTTTAGCTTAGTTATTTTTATTGTACCTGTATGGTACCTGCAAATGTTCTCCGTACATCAACTCAAATTTTCTTTCCTGGGTCAAACTAACAACAGTTCTAATATTTTCTATGGCTTCTGTGGCAATCTGCAATAGAAAGACAAATGTTTTAATCAAAAGTTAAGATTATGTTGCAATTCCTTATTCTAAACTAATAAAAAGAGTCTGCTGGAATAAATATATATAAAAATAATATAAAATTATATATTTTTTATAATTGTTATTAAAATCGTACCTTTGATATCAAAAGTAAGCATTTTATGTTTTTCTTTTTATGACAGTGAGATTTTCTGATGATGCTCAGACTTTTCTGATAAGACTTCTTTAATGTCCTCTAAATAAGTAGTGAAAAACCATTAGACAGCAGTGACAATTATGGAGAAGATATTCAATAAGAAAAATGGCAATTTAGCATTCAACTTCCAGTCCACTGAGTCTGGGCTATAATCAGAATGTCCAGGTTACTTATGTGCCTAGAGCATAACTTAGATCTCGGCAGTAAATATTTGATCTGATCAATAATACCTTCTTTAAGCTTGCAGATTCTTTAGACTTCAGTCATTTGCATACACAAAGGTACCTAGTAACATTTGAAGGCAGTAGATGCACGCCTACGTGGGATCAACTGATTCAAGGCTTTTATGTAGTCTTACATTAAACTTATGTAGTTTTAATTCAGTCCCCATGCATGTAGAAGAGGATGATACTTAGAAATGGCCAACAGAAGACACCTGGAACAATCACACCTCTTTAGACAACGGAACTAGTGCTGCACCCCTCTATTCACCTCTGGTTGAAACACTGGGCTTGAGTCCATGACCTACACGTTGCCTCTGGTGCAATATGTGGTATGTTGGGTATTCCGGTTGGCCTCAACTGCTGTTGCTCTGGGAGGGCAGGGATTCCCACATGTACTGTATTATATCTGACAATCCCATAGGGATGGATGTTTTCAATTTCCTAATGCACCTCAAATAGTATTAAACACCCATATCTAGGCTCTCTTCAGTTGCCGACCAGTCTCATTTCTAAGGATGGGTATTTAGCAGGAGAGCTCGCTTATAAGCACAGATACTGTACAAATGCACAGTAATAAGTCTGTTTATAACTCAGAGAACTGTATGTACAAGAAAGTATACATTAGCAGGAAATGAATATGGACAATGCCAACAGTAACACAGCTAGACTTTCGTAGACCTTGTCTACAAAAGACCCTCAAGGCTTTAAGATACTTTGCTGAAATATACATTTCATGCTTTATGCTTTTAGTCTAAGAAAGACCATAAAGTAAGGTGAAGGGAAAATATAACCAAAGCAAAGTATACCTAGACAAAAGACTCAAGAATGAGTGAACTTTTCATCTTAATAACCAGAACTGGCCATGGGGTACAAGATCACAGTGCTGTAGATAACTCAAGGTATAAACCTGAAGCTAACCATCAGATGGCGTCTGCCCAGAAAAAGGTGAGAAATCAGGTACATCTGCTTGCATATTTATATTTATGCAAATTTAGATTATAAAAGAAGGGCTTTACATAGTGATGGTGTTTTTTCAGCACTGAATTCCTATTTATGCTTGGGTTTTCCCCACGGGTGTGGTGAGTCCCCTGATTCTTTGCATCTAAACATTTGAACCTGGGGAGAGGGTTTTTTTTCCCCAAGAGACTGGCAATGTTTTATGACATCCTAAAACTTATAAAAGTTCAATCTTAACATTATTTTACATTTTAATTTTAGAAAGCATAGAATAGATATGCATTTATTTTACACAAAAAGCAGGACAGAAGCTTCAGGGAGAAGCATGAACACTTTTAATAAGTTATTGTACTACAACAGGCCCGTCAGTCTCACTTCAGTGCCTGGCAAAATTATGGAGAAGGTTATTCTGGGAGTTATTGAAAAACACTTGAGAGATAATGCAGTCATTGGTCATAGCCAGCATGGGTTCACAAGGGGAAAGTCCTGTTTAACTAACTTAATTTCCTTTAATGACAAGGTCACCCATCTAGTTGACCAAGGGAAGCCAGTAGATCTGTTTTTTTTTATTTTAGCAAAGCTTTTGATACTGCCTCTCACACTATCCTTCTGGACAAAATGTCCAGCACACAGCTAGACAAGTCCATAATACATTGGGTGAACAATTGGCTGACGGGTCGCGCTCAAAGAGTTACAGTAAATGGGGTTACATCAGGCTGGTGGTCAGTCACTAGTGGGGTTCTGCAGGGCTCAATTTTAGGGCCAGTGCTCATTAAAGTTGTTATAAATGATCTGGATGCAGGAGTAGAATGTACACTAAGTAAGTTTGGTGATGATACTGTGCTGGTTTTGCTGGGATAGAGTTAATTTTCTTCATAGTAGCTAGTATGGGGCGACGTCTTGGATTTGTGCTGGAAACAGGGTTGATAGATAACACAAGGATGTTTTTGTTACTGCTGAGCAGGGCTTACACAGAGTCAAGGCCTTTTCTGCTTCTCGCACCACCCCACCAGCGAGCAGGCTGGGGGTGCACAAGAAATTGGGAGGGGACACAGCTGGGACAGCTGACCCCAACTGACCAAAGGGATATTCCATACCATATGACATCATGCTCAACATAATAAAGCTGGGTGAAGAAGAAGGAAGCGGCGGACGTTTGGAGTGATGGCATTTTGTCTTCCCAAGTAACCGTTCTGCGTGATGGAGCCCTGCTTTCCTGGAGATGGCTGAACACCTGCCTGCCCATGGGAAGGAGTGAATGAATTCCTTGTTTTGCTTTGCTTGCACGCAGCGGGATTGACTGAGCAGCTGTGTGGTGCTTAGTTGCCAGCTGGGGTTAAACCACGACAGTTACTAAATTAGGAGGAGCTGTGGACTCCCTTGAGGGTAGAGATGCCTTACAGAGAGATCTGGATAGACTAAAGAGCTGGGCAATTACCAACCATATGAAATTTAACAAGAGCAAGTGCCAGATTCTGCACCTGGGACAGGGTAATCTTGGTTATACATACAAATTAGGGGATGAGAGACTGGAGAGCAGCCCCACAGAAAGAGATCTGGAGGTTTATGTTGATGGCAAATTGAAAATGAGTCAACAGTGTGCCCTGGCAGCCAAAAGGGCCAACCATGTCCTGGGGTGCATCAAGTACAGCATAGCTAGGCGGTCGAGGGAAGTTATTGTCCCACTGTAGAAATGCAATGGTGCGGCCCCACCTCAAGTACTGTGTGCAGTTTTGGGTGCCTCAATATACAAAGGACATCAAACTATTAGAGTGTGTCCAGAGGAGGGTGACCAAGATGGTGAAAGATCTCAAGGGCAGGACTTACGAGGAGCAGCTGAGGTCACTTGGTTTCTTCAGCTTAGAGAAGGCTGAGGGGTGACCTCATTGCAGTCTACAACTTCCTCAAGGGGGGCAGTGGAGGGGGAGGTGCTGATCTCCCCTCTCTGGTGACCAGTGATAGGACACGAGGAAATGGTATAAAGCTGCGTAGGGGGAAGTTCAGATTAGACATTAGGAAAAGGTTCTTCACTGAGAGGGTGGTCGGTCACTGGAACAGGCTCCCCAGGGAAGTGGTCACAGCACCAAGCCTGTCAGAGTTCAAGGAGCATCTGGACAATGCTCTTAGTCATATGGTTTAGTTTTAAGTAGTCCGGTGAGGAGCAGGGAATTGGACTCGATGATCCTTATGGGTCCCTTCCAACGTGAGATATTCTATGATTCTGATTCTATGAACAGAATGAAATTCTATTCTAAAAAGTGACCCTGTATATTATGTCTTATAGGACACCAGACTTACGGCAATTCACCATACAGTTCAAATGCCTACAGTTTAAAACAGAAAAACAAATAACCTCCATACTCAGGGAATTGGACTCGATGATCCTTATGGGTCCCTTCCAACGTGAGATATTCTATGATTCTGATTCTATGAACAGAATGAAATTCTATTCTAAAAAGTGACCCTGTATATTATGTCTTATAGGACACCAGACTTACGGCAATTCACCATACAGTTCAAATGCCTACAGTTTAAAACAGAAAAAAAAATAACCTCCATACCCAGCTACTTTTATCTAAGTTAAACCACAGACCTGAAAGCATTTTTCTTCATGAACTGTTACCAAAGATTTTTAAATTGTGGTACTGTTATCTTTGTTCTAAAATATAGGGATATAATTATCTGATAGCCTCAGTAATGCTTGTGCCACTGTTTGAAAATTTGCACATAATTGACTAACTCATTGATTTGAATGTAATACACAATGTTAATGATAACAAAGAAATGAAATAGATTTTATTCTTCTTAGTTATATCATCTCACCAATACTCAAAGGAGTAGTCTTTTTTTTTGTTAGTAATGTAAGTTCAGCAACCTTTTCCAGAAAGCAAATTTTCCACGTAGAATGCCATTTTCACTGAAGAAAACTGATTTTCAAAAAATCGGTAATTGAATAAAATGCCTGTAGTCTAGTGCTTGCTTAGGTGGCCTTGAGAGGGGAAACTCATACATTGCTAAGAAAAGAAAGTATTTTCTCAAGCTTTGCAAAAAAATCATAAATTTTTGTAACACCTGTGCTAATTCTTCACAATCTCCTGCATTAAGAAAGTCTCTAGTGCCTATTCCAAGAATTGTATTTTTTCTGTCATATCTTACAACAAAACAATATGAAACAAATGTTCCACCATTAGAAAGAAGCAGAAGAAATGTAGTCAGTTGAAAGGAAAGGAAATGCATCCTTTGGCTTGTACGAAAAAGCCCATGGAAAGATCATTATGCAGAATTTCCTGTGCACTTGGAGGGACAAAAATGTTTTTCAGCAACTTTATCTACAGACATGATGGAAGGAAATAAAACCCATTTAGTAAATAGGATTTACTGGGGGTGTGTGTGTCAGATCCAGATTAAGACACCTGAATTTAGGTGTCTAAGCTACCAGTGTAGTCAATGGATACCTATTCAACAGAACTAGAAAGCAATTCAGCTGCCTAGGCACTATGTGCCTACCTAGTCTCTTTGTCCAGGATCGCTGACTGGAGTGGGAAGGACTCTAATTCAGTTGTCCACATGCAGGTGGCTTGTGCCATTGGACATGCTCTAGGATACTCAAAACATTTGGGTAAGGCACAGCAGATACGACATAGAACATAGAGTAGACCCATACCCTTCTGAAATGGCAGCTGGAGGTCACCCAGACACTACGGCATCTCCAATAACTATAAGAGGACATTAGACTGCTAGCACATATGCAGACATATACATTTAAGCACCAAATCTGAAGATTAATACCATTCCTTATGTGCATGGCCTTAGATAAATGATTTTCTTCTCAACAACTTTTAAAAACAGTAGAACATAGGAAGGGATTTTAGAAGTTTTACCTTGAAGAAAGCAATATCTGGGAAGTGATGAAATAGTTGTTCTGTCCCAAAAGGATTTTTGGAATGAAGTGACATTAAATGCTCTCATATAATTTCTTAAAGAAGAGCCTAGCCTGCTCGCTTTTCAGTTCTCATCTTTCTCTTCCACTCAAGAAATAAAGGAGTGGCAAACAGACTCCAAACCCAGTGGATATATACATATTACCCCTGCAAACATTAATAAGATGAAAGAGAAAAAAAGAAGAGCAGTATAATATATGTAAGACAGGTGACATGCCAAAAAGGTATGCAGAAAAGAAAAAAGATAATGACAAAATGAAGAGGGTTGCAAAATAAGGAAAATAGAGATGATCAGAACGGGAAGGAGAAAAGAATGTGCCTGAATAGTGCTTAGCACATTCTGGGGTTTATCAATTATAAAAATAAATATCAATTAATAACATGTCTTCAATTATTATTGAAGAGGTGTTATGCTCTGTAGGTCTACTAGTGTAACTACATAGAGTCTGGCTGTCTCTGGAAGTTAAATATTATGATATTTTCTGTATTTGGAAGTAATACATCCATCAACAATGCTTTGGTAAACATGACTTTATACATTACAATGAAATAGATAAACGTCTCTAGACCCACCTTTCCTGCAGCTTCCAGCTCTTCTTTATCTTTTTTAGCATGCCCAGCCAACATTTTCATTTCAATCATTCCTGCCACTGCAATGATTGGCACAACAGCTAAAAGTAGCAGGGTCAGCTGCCAGCCATAAATTAATGATATAATAATTCCAGTCCCCAGGTTAGCTATGTTTTGGGCAATTAATGCCAGCCTGACACCAGTTGCCTGAAGGAAGAAAAAAGACATTTCTTGCTAAAGTAACTGCATCTTAAATAAGGAAAGCATTTTCACCTATAATATTCCTGATTCTCAAAACACTATTTAGAAAGTCTTAACTCTGTTTTGCTGTTTTTCAAAATGGGAGTTTCTTAAATGATTTTGTAAAAAATTATCTAGATCATATTTAACTTTTCTCTCCCCATATCCTGATTACTTAAATTTGCACTGCAATTTCTAAATTCTGCTCTTGAAGCTGAACAGACTTTAAGCATATCACATATTTACATTTACATCTAAACATTAAAATCTGTCACATTTTGTAGATCATGCAGCTAGCTTTATAAGTCATCACATGGAGCCCAATGAAGAAGAAAATTAAATGTTTAACTTATAAAGCCAAAGATACTACAGAATTCCTCAGTTCAGAAAAAAAGCACATAATTTCATGTAGCAGTAAAAATTTAAGTAAGCATACATGAATAATTACATTCAGTGCTCTTTAGCCTAATATTACAGACTCCTGAAAGTCCACAAATTACTTCTAAAGAATCTCCAAAAAGTAACAAGGAAAGGAAGTCTATTGCTACTATGTCTAGTTTTTTCATATAAGGAATATGAACGATCAAAAAAATAGTAGGAGGTCATAAACTGAACAAATTTAGATACATACCTTTAGGTAAATAAGATATCTCTAAACAGACTTCTTAGATAAAGAGATTCCCAATGAATTTGTTTAATAATGAAGATCACAACACAGCGCAGTAGTAAATTTAAAAAAAGGTTTACTTGGAAATTATTTTGTAAACATATTACCATCATTGTTATAAAAACATCAGTGCCATTCTATACCAGCTATCGTTTTATAGTAAATTTTAGTTGTCAAAGTCAAGACTGTTATCCAACCAGCCAAATCCAAGCTGCAACTTTACTACATACTAAACCACATATGAAAAATTCAAAAACAAAATTTTACTTACTCCTTTCACTTGTGAGGCATCATTAGCAAGTCTTGTAGTTAACGCTCCAGTGCTATTTGTAGAATTATCAAACCAGCCCATGTCCTACAATAAGAAACATTTTTCTTAGGACCAGTTTTTGGACATTTCATATAAACCACAAAGTAAAACTGAGGTCTTCCTAATATAACTGAGTTCAGTGTCAGAAGACTGTGTATGTGGCAGTGCATCAGTTCTGCATATTTAATGAAGTCTAATTCCTTCATTGCACAATGAATATTTTTAGAAAAAAGTGTATGCTTGTGGATGATCTGATGTGTACACTGTCACTGCTGAGAAAGAAGGAGAGCAGCCTGGGGGATTCCCCAAACCAAAATCTACCCTCCCCCCACCGCTGCTGAATCTGCATTTCCTTGGAGGAGATGACTCTTCAGTCACACTTCTTCACAATTGCAAAGCTGTTTGGGGATGAATTAAGTGTAAAGCATTTTCAAGGTAAAAACTCCCAGTTCATTGTTTTTTTTCTCCCCAGATCGAAGAGTCTTATTTGGAAGTTATGAGATAAAAAAAAACCCAAACCAAACTGGTCTATCTGATCAAAGTCAATTGTTGGGGTCAGGTATACAGTTTTTAATTGATTCACCATGTGACCTAATATCTGATTTAAACTTTCATGTGTAATATGCATTGAATGAAGACCTGGTGGTGTAGCACAGGCATTTGTGACCTCAAGATTCAATTGTAAAATTGCTCTTTCATTAGGTTTTCAGTGAGGCTAATCTATAAATCATAGTTTTTCAGACTACAACAGCTTTCTGTCAGCATTACAAATGGTCATGTTCATATGAATCAAATTTTGTGTCTACATGTAGCTTTATGTGCAAGACATAAAACCCCAGAAATATTATATTATATATTTGAAAATCTAAAGTACTGATCCTGAAATCATGCAAGATTAAGGCCCATTTAGATAATGACATGAATTACTTAAAAACACTATGAAATATTTCTATTTTAATTCTCTGAAAGTGGCTTCAGATTTAAGTATACAATCTCACTATTCTATTAATGAACAACAATTATAGATTTGGGAACTCTTTGAAAGAGACCTTCAATAAATAAATAAATAAAAACATATCTGTACATATTACAATTTAAATCAGACATTTGAAGTAAGAGTTACAATGTAAGCTGCATTGCATTGAATTTCTTTAGGGGAGAAAGGGCACCAAGAAAGCAAAGCAGGCAAATGAACACATAATGGGATACTGCTGGTGCACATCAACTTGCCAGGCCATAGTAACTTGGCCGTAAATCTATGTCCTTGCAAGGAGTACATAAAAAGCTCTTGTACTTGTATTGATTTAAGACTTTCCCTCTAAGGATACTTTGCTTAACCACATGTAACTAACCAAATTGGTTTCTAGACTGATTTAAAGAATATTCTCTATAGACAAGTCATAATATGATAGAATAATGTAGAATACAGTTATTTTATGATATCTATACAAGTAATTATTTTTAAAACCCTGGAAATCAAAATATTTATCTTTACCTGTCTAAGCATTGCTTTAAATGCCATCAATCGAAGCCTCATTGTAAGAATTTCTCCAGCTTTGCCAAATGTGAAACCCTATTTGAGAAAAGGCACAATGCTTAGCATACTATTACATTTTCTGTGTTTATTCAATGAATATTTTAGATACCTTGTCTCTACAATGTCAAAGTACAAAATATTGCAGTCCTGATTGCACAAAGAAAATGCAAAAACAGGTTTAATATTAATAAATTCTAGTAGATTCACAGTACAGATATTCAGATATTATTTCTCAAAAAAATATATAGAGCATAGCAATATTTCCTAGCACTGCTTCACCAGCATGCTTCAAGGAAAAGATCACTAACCAACCCTTTAACTTCCTTTTTATCTGAGTTGGCCTAAGTCAGATTTAAACAAGTGGCTTTTAGGCTACTTGTTTTAGGTTAAAGACTTCATAAGGCAATCTGCGTTCATTGAAGTCAAACACAAAAATCCCATTGACTCCAATGGAATTAAGACTTCTTCCCTGGGATCCTAACACAAACTGACATAGCTATCAGCAGTAATACATATGTGATGTTTTATAATGAATTGAACATATTTTTAGCCAAATAGATGAATCAATTTAACAAGTTACAAAAAGGAATATTGTGGTTAAAATTTTGGGAAGATACACTCTTCCTACGTTTTAGTGTGACATCAGTGTTTATAATTAGCTTTGTTTAGCTCACTACCACCTTTATGTGATTACAAATATTAATTGTTTGGAATCTACATTTGTGAAATTGAATACTCTTAACATACAAACCACAGATGCAACTGCACTATGCGATACTAAGAAAAATTATTATGGCATATTCCAATCAGCAAATATTTCTCAGTTAACTTTGGTCATTTTGCTGTGCTCCTACACTGTCAGTAAATTTGCACAAGTATGTGACTTAGAAAAAATCACAGAAGAACATCAGAGAATGGGCACTATATAAAGAGATTATAAGAATATTTTAAATTTTTTTCATTCTCACTAATTTGGGGGTGTTATATCGCAATGAACTCTTCCCACTCATATTTAAAACATTATCTGAACATTTATAAATTGAGCAAACCTGTCACAGCCTTCTACAGCTCAGTCTTCTATACTCAAGGCCTTCTTGCATGTATGTGCAACAAGACAATTCATAAAAAAACTTTTAAATTTTTTTCATTCTCACTAATTTGGGGGTGTTATATCGCAATGAACTCTTCCCACTCATATTTAAAACATTATCTGAACATTTATAAATTGAGCAAACCTGTCACAGCCTTCTACAGCTCAGTCTTCTATACTCAAGGCCTTCTTGCATGCATGTGCAACAAGACAATTCCATAAAAAAACAGGAGGTTTTTGTAAGAGACTGTTTATGCTGCTGTCCCAAGTGCACTCCATTCTTTCACTGTGTAGGCTCATTTAATGGATAAAACTACACAAACATATTCAGAAATTATAAACCAGACTATATATGAAAATATTTAAAGGCCACAGTTTGCACCTGTGTGATTACTACCTTTTTTTTTTTTTTACTGTGGCACTGTTGTAGCAGTTAGATACATATAAGAATTATGGTAAAGTTAAAATACCTTTTTTGTAAAAGTTGAGATGACTATAGAGATCAGTGTGAACGGGATGGGGTATTACTGTTCGACAATTAGTATTTAAGCAGGAGGAGCTGAATATCAGCATGATGGGTGTTACTTGAGGAACTGGGCCTGGGAATTTTTGGGGCGGTTCATATAAGATAAGACTTGAATGGGGAAGGGGTTAGGGGAGTAAAAAATTGGAGAGCCAAGGCAGGAGATTGGTAGATTTGCAATTACTAACAGATTCAAATAGGAGGGCTTGAGGATGAGAAGGGAGTGGTATAGTGTGAAGGCTGGAGGGGCTGGCCATTAGGTGGCAATGGAAAAAAAAGAGAGAGAATCCAGTGTTTCATGCTGAGATGTGTTTGACTGCTGAAGAAGAGGGGAAGTTCTGAAATTAAGAGGTCAGAACAGGTTGGAAGGTCTCTAACACATGAGAAGGTCTAGGTCAAAAAAGATTCAATTCGGCACAAGGCACATCTAGAACCATAAATGCAGGTTCTGGTTTGAGTTGCAGACATGTATTAAGAAGATACAAATTTTTAGTATATTTCAGATCTGGTTTCTAAAACATGATGAACAATTATAATAAAGCTAAAATAATAAAACATACCTGAAAAAAGAAAGTAAAAAAGGAAATGATCCCAAGTACTAAAAACAGCACTGAATATAAGTTGCTCTTTTCTCTTAAAATGGTCTTGTCAGTTTCTGAAAAAACCTATAAAATAGTATTTAAAACAACATTTTTTTAAATCAACTAATAATCTAAAATACTCCCATATGTCTCAATAACTATGTTTGGCAGTAATTTGCATTCATATCAAATTTGAGTGTATGTCACATATGATTATAGGTATAACAAGCAAATTTCAGGTTGTAGCAAGATTTTTAGGATTTTGTAAATCTCTCATAATTCTTCAGATTTTTGTAATAGTGCTTCATCCACTCCTCAGCTTCATTATGCAGTGATTGTTTAAGACCTGGTTTTATTAGAAATAAATTTTTGGGGCTTTATAGTTTTTTGCATATTTTATTCAAACTTACCCCTATAATTTCTGAAAATATGATTGCAAATGCAGGTTGTAAAGCTCCATTGATGATTGCACATAAAGTTCCAGCTACAAAGTATGGCCATTCAGTTTTGTTCAACTTCATAATTTTCAGAAATGAAGCTGGAGCTAATTCTTCATCCTAAAAAATGGGAATTCTGTTAGGACAAACATGTATGTATTTGGAGAAATATGGAGAAAAAGAGAGATTAATAGTCAATTTCCTACTCCCAGAATCTACTCAGGGGAAGTCAAAATGTATACTTTTTAATAACATGAATAATTAACTGATTGTACATTTCTTTTTATTATTTTAATACAGGAAAGAAAGAGCTGTTAGAACAGATCTACAGCTCGTGTCATCATTTTTCAGTTTATCTATGTAATTTTCATTGATCAATACTCTTGGTATTAGTCAATGGTGACTGAACTATTCATTCTGGGCATCTTGTGTGCAATCCATGACTAGATTAATTCAAGTAATTGTTCATTAAGCAAGTTATAACAGCAAAGTATTTGCAGCAAATATGAACGCAATCATATTTGTTGTATGGCTTATTGGTAAGGTTTGTTGTAGGAGTTGTATGTTGGGCCAAATGTTCTGTTTCTGATCCAAAAATGAATGTTTAACATGTATAGACTATGTCTGTATGGTATGCAAATATATGTAAGTGTATTTCTTTTACAGCAAATTGATTTTCAAGAATAAACTCATCCTTGTTATAGACTTTTAAAGTCCCATTTTATTTGTGTAATCATTAATGTTGAGAATAACAAAACAAGTTATGAATATTATCAGTCAAAGGCTATTCAAAATCAGAAAATTCTCATGGTTTTTTCACCCCTATCAAATGCCTCCTTCTTCTTGTACCTTTGTAGAGCAGGAGAATGAATTTCATTTTAACATACTTTGTTGAAAGGAATCAAAATTCACTAACAGCTCTGCAAAGATACTTACAGGTGAACTAGTTTTCTCATCAGGATCATAATTTTGTGCTCCTGGCTTTTTCATGTTTCTCCGAGTTGATCGTCTTCTCAATCCTTTAGTTAGGGATTCTTCAAATTCTGTTTCAGATTCACTTTTTTTGACACTAAGTGCATTCTCATCTTTTTCTGATGATGGAACTTCAGCTTCTATTGCCTAAAAGAGGGAAGAACATAATGCTAAGATTAATTATTCATATATTACTTTGAACTTTCAAAATTATGAGGTAATCAAAGTAAAAGTAACTTTGTTTCAGTGGAAAGAGATATGAGGATATGAAAATGCTTATATTATTATACAGATATGAAAATATGTATAATATTTGAGTAGATCTCTATCTTCAGAGCTTGATTCATATATAAGAGTATCCCACCTCTCAAGATAATACTTACACTAAGTGGAGGGCAGGGGAGTGGAAGTAGCAGCTCTTTTTTTATGAATTAACTCCTAACAGAGTTTTAAATTGAGTGTAAACCATTTGCACTCATCTTGGGGTCTTTTTGAACGAGTTCTCAGTGGATACACTGTTTATTCATGAAGTGAGAAAAAATTACCCCTCTTTAGTGCAGAACACTCTTAAGGATTCCTGACTTTAAATGTAATAAGGAAGTTCAGGATGGAACAGGTCAAAAAGAGATTTTTGACTGAAAAATCTGAACAGTCTGGAAAAGAGCCCTACTTTTGATGGTAGTTTTGCCAGTCTCTTTGACAGAATAAATAAATATCTACCCACCACTGAGGTATTTAATAGTAACTGGATTCAAAGTTGCCTTCAACTCGTATTTCTTTTTTTCCAGAAAGTTTTTCTTTCTTACGGCTTTTTGTACTACTAATAAAAAGAACTTTTTTTGCTTTCTTTCCATTTTTTGTTATTTTCTGTTATTTTTAATTTTCTTTCCGTTTTATATTTCCTAATTTTTCCCATTACCACATTTGCTTGAATACAAAGTTACTTAGAACCTAAGGTGACCAAATGCATTCTTATAGTTACTTTATGAAGAAATGTTTTAATTGGCCTAGTTTACTCTTTTCAGCCTGACATACTGAGAGAGCAGTTTCAGTTTCTTTAACGGGTGTGGTGGTTATGCAGCAAAACACAAGTGACACGGAAGGCTACAGTGAAGCTCAACTATAACCTGACTATCACATGGGACATTGGGATGTACCAAAGTATTTTGTTCTTCACTTAATAACTAATATGTTTCTGATATTTATATTAATTTCCAATCTCTTTGTTTCTGGCTACATAACTTTAAATGTGTACATATTTTTGCACTCAGCATAGCTGGATTATTTTTCTTTTTCTCCTATTCCTCCACATTTTTTTTTTCTTTAGAAATAAATTCACTATGAAGGATTATAACTAAACAGCTTAAAATACGCATGCTCTATTCCTCCAGTATCAGCTACTATATTTTACCTTTTATCATAGGCTAAGAACAAGCAATGGAATAGCAAACTACTGTAGTCATCTGCTCTACATTAACTGCATAAAAGGAAAGCATAAAATCATCTGTTAAGTTTAAATCCCTAGAGGATTAAAAATGTACTATCCCAGGTTTAAATAGGTCTGGTATCAAAACTAGTGGTCTTCTCTCTCAAATTACTGCTCTCCTTTTGAAGTACATATTTTTTTGCTATTAACAAAATATGCTGCAGAATTTCCCATACTTCTGATAGTATACAATAACTATGGGCATGGAATATAAAAAAGAAAATGAGGCAACAGTTAGCAAGAAAAAAGTACCTGCATGTTAACGAGTTTGTAGTAGATTCCCTTTCTCTCAAGCAATTTAAAATGATTTCCTTGTTCTGTGATAACTCCACCTTCGAACACAGCTATAAGATCTGCATTTCGGACTGTTGACAGTCGATGGGCTACTACAACCGTGGTACGTCCTTTCCTTGCCTATAAATAACAATATTTAATATGAATATTTCTAAGTATATTAAAAAATTGTTCATCTTCATATTAGAGTTGAATAAGACCTAAGGGAAACTTTAAAATGGTTCACAGAAAAATATAACTTTTTTAAAAAAAAGTAAAAAACAGTTTTCAATGAGTACCTTAAAACAGAAATACAATCTTTAGCTTGAAAATTAATATTAGAGACCATCTTTCACTGTGGCACATAAAAACATCAAATTTTGACCACAAATATCTAAACAAAATTCTCAATATATAAGATTTTAGAATGTTACCATGTTAAAAACCTTAATTTTTTAAAAATGCTAAAAGTTTTTCTACTTAAGTCCATAGTTGTTCATTTAAATCTTAAAATCTGTGAAGGATAATTTACACTCAGACACATTAGAAAATATTTCACACTGACTTTTAAAAAATTTCAGGGTTTTAAGCTCTAAGTCATTGCCGACTCAAGTAGCTTCACTGAAAATAAAATTCTCTACAATTTAATGTGAAACACATTTCAATTAACTACCTATCTTTGGATATTTATAAGCCTATCACACATAATTTGTCAAATGTCACAGCTTGTCATTTTAATTACCAGGCTGTGTTAAAATGATCAAGCAACTAGAAGTTTAAATTATCAAAGTAATGATCCCAAACAGTGGAATTTTGTTGGAACCTGGATGGAGTTCATCTTCAGTGATGTCCCACAAGGGTCCATACTGGGACCCATACTATTTAATGTCATCATCATTGACATAGATAAATGGGATTGAGCGCACCCTCAGCAAGTTTGTGGATGACACCAAGCTGAGAGGTGCAGTTGATTCGCTTGAGGGAAGGGATGGCATCCAGAGGGACCTGGACAAGCTTGAGGAGTGGGCCCATGCAAACCTCACGAAGTTCAACAAGGCCAAGTGTGAGGCCCTGCACCTGGGTCAGGTTTTGCCTGATATATACTGATATATCCTCAATATCAGTACAGACAGGGGGGTGAGTGGATTGAGAGCAGCCCTACAGAGAAGGGCTTGGGAATACTGGTGGATGAAAAATTGGACATGAGCCAGCAATGTGCACTCGCAGACCAGAAAGGCAATCATATCCTGGGCTTCATAAAAAGAAGCATAGCCAGCAGGTCGAGGAAGGTGATCCTCCCCCTCTACTCTCCTATCGTGAGACCCCACCTGGAGTACTGTGTTCAGCTCTGGAGTCCCCAGTACAAGAAAGACATGGACCTGTTAGAGCAGGTCCTGAGGAGGGCCACAAAAATGATCAGAGGGCTGAAAGACCTCTCCTATGAAGAAAGCCTAAGAGAGTTGGGGTTGTTCAGCCTGGAGAAGTAAGGGCTCCAGGGAGACCTTATTGTGGCCTTTCAGTATATAAAGGGGGCTTATAACATAGGTGGAGAGAGACTTTTTACCAGGGCCTGTAGTGACAGGACAAGGGACAACAGTTTTAAACTCAAAGAGGGTAGATTTAGATTGGATACAAGGAAGAAATTTTTTACAATGAGGGTGGTGAGACACTGGAACAGGTTGCCCAGAGAAGTTGTGTATTCTCCCTCATTGGAAGTGTTCAAAGTCAGGTTGGACAGGGCTTTGAGCAACCTGATCTAGTGAAAGATGTCCCTGCCCATGGCAGGGGGGTTGGAACCAGGTGATCTTTAAAGGTCCCTTCCAACCCAAACCATTCTATGATTCTATGAGTCCCTAGATCTTCTGCAAAGGTTTATGAGGATCCAAATTTATAAGATAATGTGACCAAGAAAAGCTAGACAAATAACTTCTCTATTAAATGTATTTCCATTAATAATTCTCCTCAAACTGTCTTTCTCTATCCAACAGCAGCAGGAAGCATTACAGTACTCCAGCAGAATCTGACTGAGTAAATTCAGAATACCATTTGGGGGTACAGCCCCAGTATGAATATAGAGACTCCTGAGTTGCACCAGGGGTCAGCTGTCCCTGAGTGAGACAGCTCTACGTTAAGAACAAAACAAGCACCTAGAAGTATTCATGTTAACAGAAGCAAACGTTTCCTTGGAGTGTTTCCTGCCAAGTCACTGCTACAATCACTTATGATATGCTGGTAGTGCTTATCTTGTCTGTTAGGCTTCAACACAAGTTAATTAAGTAGGTGACTGACAACAATATGCATGTCGGTAAGACAGATAATTGCAGGGGATGGTATTTACACCAAGAAAACATTGATTTAAGCTTAATAATGCAGAAAATATAATTCTATCTTCCCACTTGAAACAAGATTCCTCTCTGTAATACCTGCAGAATCTCAAAAATTCTCTGTACAGAGAATATTTGCCAAATCCAAGTTTACCTTTTGTGTTTTAAGGGTCTCTATTTCTTGCAGCTCTTTCAACAAATGTCTGGGAAAAAAGTAAATATTAGCCTTCTGCTTACCTGCTTCATTTGAGAACACTACTGACCTTGTCCAGTGCTGCCTGCACAACTGATTCACTCTCAGTATCCAAAGCTGACGTTGCCTCATCAAGCAGAAGAATTTTAGGATTGCGAACCAGAGCTCGGGCAATTGCTATTCTTTGCTTCTGGCCTCCACTCAGCTGTGCCCCTCTTTCTCCAACCACGGTTTCAAACTTCTACAAGACAACCACACACGTTTCCAAAACACTCAGTGGCACAGTCCTTTCACCAAAGAAAGGCAGCGTAAAGAAAAGGCACATCAGCGTTAGTCATCTAACACTGCACCAGCACCATCTTCTCCTTCCTGTAAAACACTACAGGATAAACACCCACTTGGATATACCTGCCTAATCATTTGTGTCCCTGGAATTCTCATAGTTCTTCAAATGCCCACCAAGTCATGACCTAAAGATTTAAAATTAACATTATTCTCAAAAGTTATGAGGAAGCTCTGCACAACTCTGCTTATTCACAGCTCCAGGGATAGCTTCCTCTGTTTACAAGAATCCCTTCGAAGGAACTATTTGGCACAAGAAGGTTTAGGAGAAATTACTTCAGCAGGACAGCTGGTTTGCTTACATTGGGTAGCTTCATGATGAAGTCATAAGCATTTGCCTCCTTGGTAGCTTTTTCAATCTCTTCCATGGTGACGTCCTCACGGCCATAACGAATATTTGCAGCAATGGTAGTAGCAAAGAGCATGGGCTCCTGATTCACCACACCAATAATGTCCCGCAGATATCTTACGTTTAGGGTCTTAATATCCTGCCCATCAATGGTAACCTAAACAAAAGGAAGCAGACAAAAATTGTGTACTAAGTGTTTTGGTCAAGGAACCTTCTCCCCAGGTTGGCACATGCCTTTTTAGGAGAGTGTCATGGTTTAACCTGGCAGGCAGCTAAACACCACACAGCCATTCGCTCACTCCCCCG
>NW_008795018.1:12223174-12240114 GCF_000699145.1 Aptenodytes forsteri | reverse complement strand
GGAAAGGCCTTGACTCTGTGTAAGCACTGCTCAGCAGTAACAAAAACATCCCTGTGTTATCTATCAACCCTGTTTTCAGCACAAATCCAAAACGTCGCCCCATACTAGCTACTATGAAGAAAATTAACTCTATCCCAGCCAAAACCATCACAGGGAGACTTTACCATGTCATTGGAACAAGGGCAGTGAGACCAGAACTAGGCTTCCAACAACTGTGACACACAGAGCAGTCATCTCACTTGAGGTATCTTACCGTGCCTTTCTTGGGATCGTAAAATCTCTGGATGAGCTGAACAGTTGTACTTTTCCCACAGCCACTGCCACCAACCAGGGCCACTGTCTGGCCACAACTAACCTCGAGATTCAAGCCCTTCAGTACCTGTGCATGTAAGAAAGGTAACCAAAAAGGTAACAGTATGTAAAAATGTCAGTGTAAATTTGAAGAAACTCTAAAGACTACAATAAAGCATCCTTCATATTTATAGCAGAATCTAGTATAAAATAAAATTTATAAACATGTGAGTTTAAATTTTGGATAACTAATGACTTCAGCTTAATTTTCTTCATATTTACATCACAATTGGTCCAATATCAAAGTATTATACAACACACTTCACAATTACCCATATCATGAACCAGTTCATACAACAAAATAATAATAATATGATTACTACCCATAACTAAAATATAATATAGAAATAATTTGATACAATATTTCTGTATTAAGTTGCCTCACCTTTTTCTTTAATGCACCATGCAAACTACAGGAAAACTATTGTACAGTAAAAGTCACGGTTAAAAGTGACAGGATATACTCTACATTGTTTTTGGAAAGAAAGTAATTTTAGTAACCTTGAAGTATTTTTCCCCTTTTGATTAGAATTGCTGGTGGGGCTTCTTTACAACAGTAACATTTCATTGCACAATATATAACCTCTTTGTACTAGTCAGCATAAAATATAGCATTTCACAACCTTGGAAGATACAAAGTTTTGCCTTCCTTGGGACTCTTACAAAGGGTAAATGTAGCTCTTTGGTGCCACGTAATTGCTCTTTCATTTTATTTTCAAGAATATAACCTGTATTGGGTTGTGTAGTGGGGCTGGAGAACAGACACACAGTTAGCATGTCCATGCCATGTATATATTATTTTGCCCACCTTTCTGCTTAACCTGCTAACCTGAGCAGTAAGAAGATACAACAATAGGAAAAAAGGAATAAAGTGTTTTTGTTTCTACTTTACAGGACAAAAGGTATACAGGAGTCTGTACAGCTTTCACTACTTTGTACAACTTCTGTGGTTGGAAATGTATATTGAAATGGTGAAAAGCATATTTTTTGCTAATTAGTCTTCTAGAAGGACTAGGCTACAATGAACTACGCATACCTGAATGTCAGCATCTGCATCATGGCTAAGTGCATTTTTCCATTCTAAATGTACAGCCATGCACCGATATGTTCCGATATTCTCCCAATATACTTCCCAATACCTTGAGGCCCTGTGTCCTTGTCACTGTCTCTTTCTTCCTAATTTCTACCCTCAGCACTACCACTGCCTCTTCGCCTTTACTACCAATATTTGTGTGCTTTACAAGTGAAATATATCTCACTGTTTAGGAACAAGAGGCATAGACAAATCATAACTTTTAGTATGTCTTATTTTGCTATAATATTTTTAGATCAAAACAAGAAGTCCAATATAAGTAATAGCAATTGAAAATTTATGAAGCAGCCTTATTTAATCTTCTGGTCATAATGCTATAAGTAATGTAGTCTATAGACCTTGTACAGAACAACTCAAACAAATCTAATGTAAATAAAGTAGCAAATAGAAGTTGATCTAAAACCTGTGGATTACCATGGATTTCAGTGGACTATTGATCAGAACCTTTTTCCTATACCAAAATAAAATCCATAATTAAATCAACTTAGGCTGTTTCTAACAGCTTAAAGCAAACAGAGAAGAGAGAGTAAGGACAGCAAATAAATCAGTCTAGTGATATAGGAAGTAACTTGCAGTCTTCATCATGCCTGTCAGTTACTTTGCTGCACTTAATCCTATTGAAAAGAAGAGTTAACTTGACATTCAGGTAGATTAAACTTAGGCAGAAATTAACTACCCTGAGTTATTTGACCTCCTTATTTTTCTCTTCACTATAATTTATGAAATACTTACTGAATGTTTGGTGTAGCCTTAACTTCCTATAATTATTATCTCTGAAACCATGGGGGAGAAATCTCTATTCGTATCATACCTGTATAAACTTATAAAATAATCCACTGAGATCAATAGTTGTCTTTTCATTTATATTTCTATATGAAGAAAAATCAAGCACATTCACTTCATTCACTTTCTTGATAGAAGGAAAAGACGAAATATTTAACATATTTATGAGTAAAAATGGCTTAAAAATAAAAGCTCTGTGTCTTTCCTTTCTGCCTATCGAAAGTAAGAAAGATCCTTATATCAAGGTCAGAGATTTTCCTTCAAGGTAGGGAAGGAAATAGTTACATAGTGCAAAGACACTCTTCATGAAAATACTTTCAGAAATCATTCAAATGTCTTCCACCTCCACTGCATTAAGACTCTGAATTTATGATGGTGCTTTAAAAAGCAAACTTCTCTGTCTAGACAGACAAATACAGATTCTGATCTCTATTCCATATATAACAAGTTCTTGCTGGATCTGCTTTCTTTAACTGGTTGAGACATAGTCTGCATTGAGGTACTTTTGAAACCCACTGTCTCATTATTACTATACACAAACACTTGGGTTAGATGCATAAATTTAGATTCTGATATCAATAAATCTTTAAGTTTTACTGCACAGCCACACTGACTATAGCTTTAGACAGAAAATTATTCAGAAAATTTAACGTGTTTAGCTAAGGTGTAAATAATTCTAGCTAAAACCACTGTGATGGCAAGGTAGTTTTATATAAATTAGAGAATCAACTTGGAATTGTTATATTTTCAACAAAATGTTATTTATGTTACTTTTTTTTCCTAACAAATGATCCACATGTTTAACTGTAATATGTATAAAGTTTCATTTACAGTACCTCAACATCTGGTCTGGATGGATAATTGAAGTAAACATTTTGAAATTCCAAGTTCCCTTCAATGTGGTCTGGTTTGTAACCTGTGTCTGAATAACTGTCAATTTGAGGTTCCTGTGCAAAACAAAATACAAAAAAACCCCCAACTTATTTCCTAATGTTTTTTTTTCATAAAGAAGTCCTACAGTGCACCATTATTCTGCAGAGATATTAAATGTAATTTTAAAGTAATTTAGGTGAGAATTCTGAAACATGTAAATTGCATGATGTTTTGCTGCCTCATTACTATATTGATGATCTGCTCATGCAAGAATACTTTTATAATTTCTCCATTTAAGCTTTTGTGTGAATTTAGTACATTGTCTTTGAGACTGTACCCACAGCTAGCCATAATTTGAGATTCATTTCAAATCCTGATGATTTGATGCTGATGATTAACCTGAACAGATCATCTCTAATGATCTGTTCATACGCTGTTCATTTATAGCTTTACCCTTTCTGCTGAAACAGTTTGTGTGAGAAAGAACCAATCCACTGACCATTGAGCAGAAACAGAGTCCTTAATTATCACTGTGTTTGTTTCCATCCAGGGTGGGTCTAGAACTTGAAGCATATCTTAACAATAATCCAAAACATGACATTGCATTTCATAGATCTTCATTAGCTAGCAAAATTGCAGCTTCCCTGATTTCAGACTTTCTTGGCAATTGCAGTATATATCAAGGATACCAGGTTGTGTTTTACTGATTTGCCAACACCCACGCTACTGGTGGTGCCACTGATACCTTGAAACCTATTTCATATACCTATATCGGCTGTAATCACATATCTATACAGCACCATAGACGTGCCCTTCATGATAAAAACATTAGCGGATACCTCCAACACCAAGTGATTCAGAGATCCAGTACTTTTACCTTTGAAGGAAGAACTGGTAACTCTAGAAGACAAAGAGGAACTGACTAATAATTACACATTCTATCTGCTTTTATGTTTCTATTTCTGCTTATTTTACACACTGTTATTTACTTTTACTAATTTCATATCCATAAATAGTGCTTGTACTTTAAAAAGAAGGGTCTCTCAGTTTTGAAATGAGAGTGAGGGCAAAGATACTCACATTGTCTATGATATTAAAGATTGCATAGGCAGCTCCTCTTGCAGTAGCAAATGCCTCTATGCCTGGAGCAGTCTGTCCAATACTGAAAGCTCCAATCAATACAGAGAAAAAGACCTGAAAGAAATGTTTCTGGTGACATATATCAATTCTTATGTAAGCAGAGAATTACATTTATTTATTTATATTAGAATGTCTTTGGGGGAGGCTCCATTGCCTGTTAACGGAAGTTTAAGGAATCTAGAATTAAAGAAAAAATGAAAAGATCTTCTTAAACAGAGAATAACATTAAGAAAAGGGCTTTTTAAGATTTAGCTGAGAACTGAGTTCCTGCACAATGTGAATATTGCAAACATATTGATAAGAAGTGAAAAAGTGACTGAGACCTGCAAAATCTATGCCAAAAAAATGTATAATCACACTTGGTGTCTCAGGGTTTATTGTTCTAATTCATTCTTTGGCAAATGATGTTCCAAAGACCAGAAAGTATATTGCATATCTTCCAATGGAACAAAGACAGATAGGCAAAGCACTATCATTCTGCTTTCAAAGTGACAGTGACATAGAAGTATACAAATCCAGCTTCTCCATCACAAAGTAATAAAGGATCCCTCTGCTGGAATGAAAGAGAGTGAGTGCAAGCAAACAAGAAAAAACAGAAAAAGAAAAAATATATTATTTTCTCAGAGAAGCATAGTTTATTGCTTTCAGCTAGTATCAAAACAAAAGTAATAAAAACACACTGCTCAAACAGAGATCATGATAACAGCCACAGTATATCAGAGCAAAGGTCCATCACACCCATCATCTTTTCTCCAACAGTGGTCATTCACAGATGTGATACCTAATAAGGCAACACCCTCCTGTTCATCTTATAAAAACACCATTCCAATGAACTACAACATAGACAACAGAAATTGCAAATACTTTGAACTGAAAAAATTACACACAAGGGCATGAACCTCACTAAGATGTTCTGTATGCCAGCCTGTCTTTAAAAAGAATAGGCAGGTTCAAAAGAGCCAATAACACATCAGAGCCATTTTTTGCAAACTTCAGTGATTCATAAATAAAACAAAACAGGTAGTTTAAAAAAGATATAAATATATACATATGGTCTCCTGGCTGGGTTTCGTCATGGTTAACAGAGTTATTCTTCTTACCATATTTGTTTGATATCTCATACAAAATTAGAATGGTTGCCACATCAAGAGAAGAATTTAAGTCACAACTTATGAGTTATGATTTTCTTCCTTTGGTTAGATGGTGAGATATTTCCTAGTCACCAGTATATTTTTCTCCCCCTTGATTTCTAGAAACACTGAGAAGTGATTCCAAGCTCTTATGGTGCAAAATATAAGAAAAGTATCAATAAAATGATCCACTTAGACAACACAACAGCTAAAAAAAAAGTATTTGCTTCTGCATCCTGAAAATATATTCAGCCCCATAAATCTGAAAACAAATAGCAACTAGGAAGGGTATGTACTTCAGTTTTTGATTGAACAGTTTCTATATCAGTCTGATCTTATGGAAGTCAGAAAAGATATAGAAACAGTTGAAAATAATATATGTTTTATTTGGCTTGTTGTAGATTTTGAGATACTATAGAAACAACATGTAGGCTTTTGTGGTGAGAATCTTTTTGTTAAGAAGGGATGCTATTTTGCTGATTTTGGCACATAATTCTTATTAAACTCAAATAAGTTCCCAATATAAACTTTAATGTATTTTCTTTAGCATTTTTTACTATTATTGGGAATTTGCTCATTAATACTTACTGTAAGAACATGGCCAATAGTGTAATCATCAGTTAAGATCAAGGTAGTTCCATACCAGAAGGCCAGTGCATATGATGCATATATCAGTAAGAAAGCAGCACCCATAGAAATATTAGCTGTAACAGCCTTTTTTATCCCAATCCGTTTAGCATCTTCTAAATTTTCATGGTATCTGGAAAAAAGATAGAAGTTCAAAATGGAACTTCAGACTTGTTCAGACTTGTACCATGGCACACAGCACCAAAAACTCTGTGGATGAATTAGAAAAAGAACACTCACAAAGTACAACAAGATATATAAAATATATACCCTAAGACTGTACAAAGGTAAGCCTGGTAGTCAGGCACAGAGACTTTAAGGTAACTCCTAAAAAGGCCAACTTCAGTCAACCTGGTATATAGAAAAAAAAGGGCATTGCAGTTCAGGGACTGGCATTCAAGTTCCTGAAATAACCTGCAGGTCAGTGAACTTTGATCGTGAACCATTCATGACAGGTTTTGAGATTATAATTGTTAGCTTAAGATAAAAGGTTAAAATATATCACAAGAATGAAGTTTTACAGTATAGTGGAAATAGAGATAATGTTTATTAGTACCTTCACAACAAGTACTATGTAATCAGACTACCAATGATACCATCGTCTCTTCTCATAGCAGGGCCTTTTTTTTTGTCTAAAGCTCTCACTGTGTGATGTTTAAAGTAGTTTGTACACTTTCTAGAGTAGAGACAATATATCAACTTATTTTGTCATTTTCTAGAAAAATAACTAATTGTCTTTCAACATGTAGTGAAACTTATAATAGCCTGTAACAGACAATTTCCCATTACCTAAAAATGCAGGAAGCATAAGACTTAGTTGTTTTGACAGTTTTCAAAAGCAAAGATACAAGAAAATTTCAAACCATCTGAAGCGAGTACTTTAAAATCAGCTGATGAAAGGAAACATTGCTCTTACCTTCTAATTTCTTTTTCCTGTCCTCCAAAAGCTATTACAGTACGGACTGCTGCCAGAACTTCCTCTGCAACAGCACCTGCTTTTGCATATGCAGCTTGTTCTTTGTCAGTGAAAGCAGAGAGAACCTAATACAGGATCAAATATTTTGACTTAAGAAAAACAAAATGAGCTTAAGCACTTCATAATCACTTTTATCACAGTTACTTTCTTCCAATATGAAGCCTTTTGGTTATATTATGTATGAGTGCAGAATGTTCAATATCAAAATCCTTAAGTACATTATGAATTCAAACAAATAATTCAACATTACCCATTCTCAACAAATAAGGGCTGGATTTTCTACTCTGCTTTCACCCATTGCAGGAGATTAGATGACTACTCATACTGAGCTGGTGTGGTTCTCCCCAGGCAGATCTCCTCAGCTCATTCTCATCTCTGGCTACCTTAGCCAGAGGACTCTATAGCTTACATTAATTGGCCACAGTCCATGAAGACTCTTAGCCAGTAGACCTATGTAGCACATGCTTCTCTACTCCTACCTTTTCCGCAATACACTCACTCAAGACAGAGAAGGCTTATATGGTCTTTGAAATGTAAAGGAAATAAAGTACTATAAAAATCTGAAGGCTTCCAAACTACATAAGTCACTTACAGAGAAGTAATTTAGTACTTCTCTCACCTAAGTCTGTCTAAAATTTCTTACCAAAGCTGTTAACAACTCTGAAAAGAAACTCTGTGTGTGAGACCAAGACTTGGATTAATTTATTCACTTATTTTTCAGGAGGTGCAATTATTCCTTTCAACAGAACAAGTACTCATGTTGATGAAGTTTAACAGTTACAGATGTGGATTCTACTTGTGTATCTTGCTTCCTTTTCTATATAAAAATATGCTATATTGGCAGAAACCGCTTAAAATCAAACAAGTCTGTCCAATCTACAGGAATTATAACATTCAAACTACATGAGGGTACTTATATACAGTTCATCTAAAAGCTTATGTACATAGATGTTGTCAAAAGCTATAATTGTTCTAAGCAATACATTCTAACAGTAAGAATTACAGATATGTAGATTTATTTCATTATGTCTCATGAATATAAAACCTGACACTGAATGTATGCTAACCTACCTTTGCGCAGAGGGCTGCTGAAAGTCCCAGGACAGGACTGACTGCTAGTATTACAAGGGTTAATTTCCATCCTCTTATGAGACCAACAATAAATCCTGTTACAAACGTTGTTACTGCTTGAACAAGCAATCCAATTTTGTCACCTATTCCTTCATTAATCTTGGAGACATCACTGAAAAACAAATTACGTCCAGACAGGAAGGAAAATGTAGAAAGCACAAGAAAGCTTTTCAGTTTTGTTACATGGGCATCTGTATAGAGGGCAATCTTTATTATTCAATTACTTCCAAACAATAGTTTGCTTCAAGATAAAGAACTATACAGTGTGGTCAAGGAAAGTTTCATATTTCTTGTGAAAACGTAATGCTATAAACCTGTTCTTGTCTGAAAAGGTTGAAATTCTGCCTACAGTGCAAAGTTACTCTCACTTTCTTAATTCCAAATTTTGATCTGTTTGGAAACTGTGGGATATCTGGAAAGAAAAGATAAAGCTTTTCATGTAGGCAAAGAGAAAGGAATAGCCTGTCATGCAGTTAAAGCTGTTCACACTGCTGGGGTCAGTCAGCACCTTATTCAGTCCTCAGTGTGCACAGAAATGAACTATGTTTTGTCTTCATGGGGGTAATCTCATAGGTTGGGCTTTAGTCATCCTCAGAGTTCACAGGAACTTGTCAAAATGCTTTTCTGATATCCTTGTGTCAGTCCAATATCAGAAGTATTAGAAGTTCAGTCTCTGAGACTCTCCATGAGAAAACTTGAAAACTTCATTTGCCAATGAAATAATTCAATTTAGTTTCACAGTGAAATTCCATTTCACAATGAAATAATTCAATTTAAAAATAAAAATAAAAAAAATTGTACCTCATAACCTCGTACATGCTTAATAAGATAAAATAATAGTGGTAAAGGTATAGTATACTTACTCTAGAAGACGAGTGTTAAGTTCTCCCACATCATTTACATCAAACCATCCAATTTCCTGTCTCATAATTGCATGAAAAAATTTTTCTCTAATTTTTTTTATTTGCCGGCCTGCTGCTAGGGTCCAAAATGAAGTTTGGATGTAAGCAGCAAGAAGAACACCAGCTCCTATTGCAGAATAGTAGTATGCATATCTGAAAGAAAAAAAAAAAGGCAAGATTCCATTGAAATAGTTTTAATTACCTCGTTAGTCTGTATTTAGCTTGATGCTTACTTCTTCTGTTTCAGACCTGACTTAGAATTTATATGTTTATACTAGGATTTACACTTCTCTGTAAAACTTGCCAAGTTTTCTATGAGTAATATGTAATATCAGTTTTCAGATATGCAATAAATGAAACGAAGCTATTGTTAGACAGGAATAACTTTTTCTTTTTGTCAACATAGTATATATTTTCTCATAAGAATATTTTAGAACTATATTTTAGATATAATACCCTTTTCACTTAAATGTGTCATTTCCAAAAACTCCATAACATTTTTGTTTTAACACATATAGACAGACCTAATCATATATACCTATATTCATGCACACATTTACATCATACAACATGCCTGTTTATATAAATATATATGCATGGATGCTGTAAATATCTCCCAATTTGAGAATACAGCATTACTATATATACATCTATTGCAAGCAAATGCCATTAGGTCAAAAATTCTTTTGCTCTTTTACTCATAGCTGATATTTTACTTTTAAATTAATTCAGCTCGGTGCAATGAGCAGGGTGTCAAATCAAAACCAAGGAGTGTGTGAACCACTACATTTCTCAAACTGGAACTGAATTTAAGCCACAGTTTTAAACTGTTCAAATAGAATCAAATCAGATTTGATTTGATTCAGAATTGACATCAGCATCAGTTACAGGTGAACTTAAACCAGAACTAAACCAGAAAAATGTAACGGAACTAATTCCTTGTTTGTAAAACATGACCAAACCCAATGGCTAAATATTCATGGTGTATATTACCTGTAACTGTAAGGCTACTGCATCTATATAAAAGTAAATACATAGCAAAAAATGTAAAACTCTTTAAAACTCTTAGGACTTTCCCTTACTGTAGTAAGTTATGCATACTGATTCTTTAGAACTGTAGCATGAAACTTGGCAGGAGCAAATTGCAGGAATCTGTGTGCAAATGCTCTGCTCAAAAAAAGGAGAGAATGGCTTTATAGATGAAACTTTTCAAATTTTAATCCAGTCTTTTTTGTGGCTGATACCATACAGTTTAGTCAGGGACTTTGGAACTACACTCATTATGAAATGAACTTTATCTAAACTGTTTAATAAAAACGGGTTAATGCCTAACTGAATGCTGGATAGTTGAATATTGACCTCGATCATCTTCAGCTCCATTAAAACTCTACACAGAAACTACCGAACTAAAACCAAGAACACTGCTTCAAAATTCAGCAATAATTAATTCAGACAATTACTTTATGATGTTACTTCACATCAGAGCATTGTTTTATGCTTGGACTTTGTTTCAGGACAAATTGTATCAAAAGGGATTGATATCTTTGCCAGATTCCATGCTGATGAAATATATTCTGTAAATTCACTGCTGAAACTTAACCGAGAGTAAATGCTCACTGCACTGTAAAATAATGGTTCTTTTTCTTTTGAGAAATAGTTAGGTTTTAGCCAAACTGTTGTTTGAGTAACAAACACAACCAAGTCCACATGTATAGTTCAGTACTTGAACACACCTATGTGAGAACTTTGTCTTTGTAAACAGTTTTTATTATTATTTGACCTGCTGGCAGGCGTTCTTAGAGAAACAAGGGGTGGGTACAAACAGCTGCTTCTTCAAACCAGCGGACACACTAACTCAAGGCTCTATCTAGAAACTTTAGAAAAGAGAGCCTGTTCCTGTGCTGCTAATAAGTAATACATTCCTCATTCAACGATTTGTTTCTAAAGAGAAACTCGGGCTGCTTTTTATTCATAGTTGTACTTTCAGAGTGAATGTCTAAAAGACAAGGTGGCATGCATGATATTAATAAAAGATCTCCCTCAAACAGACCATCTCTTAGGGTCCTGAGAACAGGCAGTTCTCAACATTTAGGTGTTGATGTAGATCTATGTTAACATTTACACTTTCTTTGTGTCAGCTTGTCTGTTTTCCTGTACTCTTTGTTCTTTAAGCAGTAGTGACTCCTAGACAATAGCCCACTGAGGACAATGGGATGCTTCCTATTGTTTTTAGTTGAGATGATGTGATATGAATTCAGAGATTAAAAGAACCCCAAACCTTTAATCAAAAATAGTTCTGATTGGTTGTTGGTCTAAAAGACTTATAGATGACACATTGATTTACACACTACTCTTATGCTATAAGGGTCAGTAATACCTTGTGTGATTCTAGTACATCCTGCTCTTAAAATACAGGTTAGATACGCTTGAGTAGAAAAAAAAAAAGAAAATATGTTGATTTTAATGCTGTGTCATTACTTTCATTTCAAAGTGGAAATTAAAACACTAACACAAATATCTTTAAAATTAAGATAAATTAATAACAGCAAGTGATAGAGTTTTAAAGGCAATCCAACCATAAGACCAGTTACGAGAAAGAAATAATTAAACAGATAGAAATACAGAAAAAAATTAACTGCCGTAGAGAAAATAAATCGGGTATTTTTTACATTTGCAAGAATAACAGAACACTCAATTAAATTAAAATGATCTAATTTTACATTTTAACAGAAAATGCTGTTTATACGATACTTTATAAAACTATTGGACTTGTCAAAATATATGCTGGAGACTAAGATCTTAGTGAATGTCAGAAAAGGAATTCTATAATTGCATACGTAGTAAGAACAACTTTTAAAGTTCCTTTGGAATAAACATAAGACAGACTTTAAAAATATTGTGCAACTACGCATCAGATATTTACTAAACATAGAACAGTTAGGGTAACTTTACCCATGCACAAATTATTTTGTTCTGCAATTTTGCCTTCAAATTTGCTTTCAAATCACTGGGCACAAGTATATTCCTCTGAAGGCGTGTATGCATTACTCGCATTCATGTCAGAGACTAACTGACAGAAACGTTGCGGAAGCAACAAACTTTGTGCATCCATACTCTCTTATAAAACATAATTGCCAATTCCCTGCCAGTTCATTCTCATTACATACGAGTTCTTCATTTCTAAGTAACACCCTTTTCCTAACTAGCTCTTGTTCATTTATTGTAGGGTAAAGAACTTTTTTTTTGGTGTAAATAATTTTCTTTTAATTAGAAACTTAACTACTTAATCTAAATGATCTATAAGCTTACAGTCCACTGTTACCAGAAATGATAACGCACTTCAATATAAAACACCAAGAGTTACTAGAGCGAATGCCTTATCTCCTCCTTCTCTTTAGAAAAGACAATTGCCTTGAAGACCACATCAGCATTCCTGAGACGTCAGATGTTTTTCAATACCTAATGAGGAACAGACTTCAAACTGAAGAAAAGAAGCGGAAGTGGTACAAGAAATTGCACATGAACTTTAGACATCCTGCATAAACCGAGTCTATGGACAGTGGTTAATAAAGCCCCTTAACAAAACACATCTATTGGCAGCTGATGTTTCTGCTTATTTGACCTTTTCTTTATGAAGCTTTGTAGCAGAAGCACCTACTGACTATTGTCTTCTGCTATTGCCAGCTCTAGAATGCTAGATTTAAGGTTGCATGTAATCTAACTCTGCATTTTCTGTAGTCCAGATAATTTAGTTGAACTCGATGCTTTGGCAGCAAAGTAGGTACTATCTGGCAATTTTAATTCTGCTTTTTATCAGTGATTCACCATAGCTCAAGGAATCGATGGATGATAATATAATTTTTCAGCATAACAATTACTGTCTATAAATTCAGAGGAAGAGAAGGTAGAAGGAAGGAAATGCAGATGGCATTGGGACACAGAGCACCCCTGAAAAGGGGGTTGGATGGGTGAGAGCAAGAGGTTACAGGGAAGTTGTTGGGAATGGCTGGGGATGTTCAAGAATCCTCCCAGTGCCTCCAATAATCTCATGTGCAAATCTTTAGTTACATACATTATTCAATCAACCATTGCTTTTATGTTATTTAAAGTATGCAAAACATCTGTGGGAGAAGAATGGCTTGACTAGAAATGTGTGCCTACATTAAAAAAAAAGAGAGGAAATATCAATTTCTAATTACCTTGTCATGTCTTTTTCCAGCTTGCCAAGAAATTCTAAAGAGGATCACTGCAGAAGAGCTTCCTTAGAAAGGAAGAAAAGAGTAAATACTTTTAATAGAGCAAGTTTTAACAAATTTGTTTTCCTGCGTGCTGTTCAGCAAATTTTGAGTTGCTACATCTTCTTTTGAATCAAGCTAATTTTAATGAAAGGAGGAGTGTGACGATTTCAGGCTTCTACCTATACAAAACCAATGATTATACTAATATAAGGTTAGTCATAACTCCACTGACTACAAAACTACATCAGTGTAACTTGAGATTAAAAGGTCTTCCTGGGCATTCACTAAATGCTCAGTTTGGTTTTTTCGTTTTTGAAAACACAGGGCATTTGTATAATGCCAAAACCCATTAAAAATACAGACCTAGACATTGACATCAAATCAGTAACTGTAGATAGCTTAACCCATTACGAAAACATTGGCTATAATGTTGGTGTTGGCCCTAAAATTTTACTGCCCCACACAAGAATTTAGTGACAAATGTTTTGAGAAGACTACAGCTGCAGCATTTTGCATTTGCACCTTAAAAATCTGATCAATTTATTGTACTTGGGAAGGAGTAGATCATAAATTACTTGTTCTGATAAAGGCAGTATGCCCATGTTTCTGTCTTATAGCAGCATAATAAGAGCAAAAAGGATGCAGGGCAGAAGACAGTCACATCCTTTATTTTTTCTGCATCACCATAGACTTTTATTAAAATGTTTAATAAAATGTTATTAGATAATATTTCAGGCAACAAACCTGTTCACAAGTTTAACATCTAATGTGTGAGTTCAGAGGACAACATAATCCGGTCTAACGGTGAGTTGATACCAAAGTGACAGTATCTCTCCTCCCTCTTGTATCCAGCAGTGCATGCCTGCCCTCCTTTGTGTTTGATTTCGTACTTCTGATTCAGCAAATGAGGCTATTCAACAAATTAATCCAAAAGAAATTTAGTACTTTTATTTTTGGTAGCGAATTTTCCGTTGGATCAATTTACTGATCTGATTCACCTTGTGAACTATAATTGTCAGATTTGATGCAAGGGAATCAACAGGAACTCATGCTGAGGAGATGGAAAACCAGCCTCTTGCTATTTATCACAGCCACAGTTAAACATGATTTGTTGAATGTGCACTGTAGTGGATAATTTGAAAAAATTAAAAATAAAATTTACTAATGCAGAAACTAAGAATTAGGAGCAAAAAAAATTCCATAGTGTATCTATTACAACAAACACAAGAGTTACTAATTTGCATCATAGTATAGTAGCAAGTTGGGGTTTCTGACATCAATATCTCCTGTCAAGATGCTTGAATCTCCCTGGCTCTTTTCCAAATATGAGCCATTGTTCTCTTCATAGCAGATACATTCTTACCTGAAAAATTTGAGCCTCCGAAAGCAACAAAGCTATCAGTCATATCACCAAAAATTAGCATCGCAACAGGGAGACTGCTTCCATGGGCTATTGCCAGGAGAGTGCCTAGTATCATTAGTAATTTATCCAACCAACTGGAGTATCGAAACTGTGAGTGAGAAGAGAAATTAATTCTTATTGTCGTATTAGAATGCTAACACAATGTTATGTCTACAAAGTCAAGAAAGTCAAGAAAAAGCTATCAATTGTAAAAATTAGCATCGCAACAGGGAGACTGCTTCCATGGGCTATTGCCAGGAGAGTGCCTAGTATCATTAGTAATTTATCCAACCAACTGGAGTATCGAAACTGTGAGTGAGAAGAGAAATTAATTCTTATTGTCGTATTAGAATGCTAACACAATGTTATGTCTACAAAGTCAAGAAAGTCAAGAAAAAGCTATCAATTGTACACCTAGTGTCACAAAACTACAACTTTATCTGATTAGAAATTAAGTTTACAAAACAATTTAAATGTACAGGCATAAATCCTTCTAATATAAGCACTTTTATACTATAAAATCTCAAAACCAGAGCAGTGTACTATTTTAATGCGTCAATATCTGCAGCTGGGTAAGAAAGGCCATATGAAAACAAGGCATAAGAAATTTGCCCTTTTTAACTTTGCCATTTAAAGTTCATATTATAAGAAATGTTAATGGCATTGTGATAATTAAGGCAATAATTACTTTTACTGTAAATTCATTATTATGCAGTCAGAAAAACTGTTCCTAATGTACCATAGACATTATCAAAATGTATTGAAATCATAAATACCGTTTGCCATTGAACTTAATAAAGTTTGAGCTCATCTGTTACAAAATCATTGGCTTTATTCTGTACTGCAAAATACTAAGTTTATTGTTGTAGATTATAGTGGTATGATGCAATTGTACAAGTGCAAGCTGGTATAGCAAAGCAGAGAAATTGAGCATTGGCCAGCATCATGGGCTATAATTTTATTTCTGTAATTTGCCATATCATTGCTGCGCATTATGCACACTAAACCTACAAAATATAAAACATTTCAGTATTACTAATAAAGGACCTAGGATTTACTTTGATTAAATATTAACAGATTGCCTTTTTTTAAAATATACAGAAAATAAAAAACTTCTGGAATTTAAGGTACTTTTTAGTAGATAATTTTTAATTTTAAGTTTCATCAGTGCCATGGCAGAGTTGCCCTTTACTGCTGACTCAGGTGAGTGAATAATGATTAATGGGGCTAATTAGTGTGATTAGTATCTGACTCAAGTAATTTAGAGGACAAAACCACACATAATCTTAGGTATACAGAGGCCAGAAATGATTGAACATGGAAATCCCTACCTTTCACAAACAAAAATCTAGCATGGATGTGTTTAGCATGATAACTTACTAAGGGAAGACTCCTAAGAATCCGTGTCAGTAATAAGACAGCTTCTTTAATAAACCCACATCCACAAAAAGAATTGCTTGATTGCTATACTATAACCAATATTCTGTAGTATCAAAGTATTTGGTAGAGATAAGACCATATATGCAGTACTCTAACATAATTTTAACCATTTTTTGTTTACACTTTTAAATGTGTCTGCGTGTATATATACGTACACATATATAGAGAGAATAAATCTTACCAGTGTAAATAGGCTGACCATCTTAGCATTTTCCACTTTCTTCTTCTTCTTTTCCTTGCTTAAAAGGTATGATCGTTTTAGTGCATTTAAAAAGCGACAACATTTCACAGAAATACTAATGCAATATATTAAGGAAGTTCAATTAAAATATAATTATGAAATAATTTTATAGGAAACAATTGTGTGTAAAATGTCTGTGATTTATTGAGTATTCTTGAGATGTTTGTATTTAAACCTCCAGGTATATAAATAGCATCAGCTCCTGACTGCTGTAAATTTAAGTCAAACTCTTCACAGTTCACCCCTCTCAGGGGTGAAACACCACCAACAAGGGCTGCTGGTTCCACTATCTGATCAGGGAAGTTATGAACTGAAGCAGCATATAGCTTTCAAAATGGGAAAGACGAAGATAACTTATAAAATCAAATTTTTGCACATGGGGTATGGGGAGTAAATAAAATGTTCAAGGTATGTAAAATATTGATTCCCTAAATATTGATTCATACTAAAAATTTTAAGGTAATTTTTAGCTGATGACATAACTGTATCAAAGATGTCCATTCCAACATAATTTCTGTCATATTTTAGAATTGTTTTTCAATAAACTGTAGTCAATACTGTGGACACTTAGTCCTTAAAAGAAAAAGATAAAAGGTCCTTCTGCGCTAAATGA
>NW_008795018.1:12221190-12222404 GCF_000699145.1 Aptenodytes forsteri | reverse complement strand
TTAAATTAAATATCTCTGATTAAAAATATTATTGACATACTGTGAAGGTTGTTCTTGGTTTGAGTCTAGTCCTCTGGAAGATTATTCAATAATCAGCAGAATTAAGATGGTTAAGGACATGCAGCATGATTGGACTTTCCTCTTCTTACATAAAACAGAGATGACTAACAGCTTTCTCCTGCTTTTTTCCCACTCCCATTGCCTCGCCTGCTTTGGAGAGTAAAGTGTATGCACTTTGGACTCTGTCTCCCTTTTCCTAAAGGGAATATTTAGCAAACAAAGTCCTTACATGCATGCTTATTTCATTGTCACCCGGGAAAACAAGCCCAAATAGTCTATTTTTCCACCAGGAAAAGTTCCCCTTACCTACTGTTGGCTTAATTATGCCTCTTAAAACTCCCAGGAATTCCTCTTTACCTTATTAAAGATGGTGCTGAGTGCTCCAAGTAACTGTTACACTTAAGGATGAATCCATTCTTGAATACACAGTGAGAATGAAACCAAATAACACAAAAGGAGTGTTTTACTCTTTTGTGTCATTTCCCTTCTTCTAAGTCTAATCCAGAAAAACATGACCCATCTAGCCTGAAAGAAAACAGGATTTTACTACAGTGCATGTCGTTTCTCATTTGAGTAACTGCAGAACAGCAAGATGAGTTTCAGACTCAGTTTAGAAATGGTTTAGAAACAGCTATGGTCAGCAGAAATCTGCTCAATTAGTATCCTTCTGATTTTTGAATGTATGTTCAGATTCTAAACTGAAATGGACCATTTATTTTATTGTGGAATGTATTGTTTTTATCAGTATCTGTAGGCATTACTTCAATGAAAATAACATTTAAAACATTGAAAAGAAATTAATTGCACTTAACTGTTATTTCAATGTATATAGTAAACTAGACATGTTCAACAATTTTACAGAAGTAAAATTAATGAAAAGTTAAATAAAAATCCTTGTCCTAGAAGACAAGTAGTTTTATATTAATTTCTCTGTAGGTCTCCTATCACTTTACTCAAACAAAACTATTTAAACTGATAATTAACCAGAAGAGATAATTTTTCTTCCTTTCATTCATGCATGCCTGTAATCTCAAAATTTTGATAAAACTGAGTATTTTTACAATGTTTTGGAGTACAAAGAATCATAGAATAGTTTGGGTTGGAAGGGACCTCTAAAGGTCATCTAGTCCAACCCCCCTGCCGGGGGCAGGGAC
>NW_008795018.1:12197063-12220669 GCF_000699145.1 Aptenodytes forsteri | reverse complement strand
TACGATTGGCCTTCTGGGCTGCGAGCGCACATTGCTGGCTCATGTCCAGCTTTTCTTCCACCAGTCCCCCCAAGTCCTTCTCAGCAGGGCTGCTCTCAATCCCTTCATCCCCCAGACTGACCCAGGTGCAGGACCTTGCACTTGGCCTTGTTAAACCTCATGAGGTTCACACGGGCCCACTTCTCAAGCTTGCCCAGGTCCCTCTGGCGTGTCGACCGCACCACTCAGCTTTGTGTCGTCTGCAAACTTGCTGAGGGTGCACTCCATCCCACTATGTCATTGATAGTCTTATCAGAGTCATTAGAGTCATAAGAGTCTTATCAGAGTGAGGATTACTTTTGAAAGTGTAGTTTACCATTGTCAGTCAAGCAAAGTATAAAGGATTAGTAAATATAAGTATTATCTGCTTATGAAAAGTCACCCTGAGATGTTTGCATAGACTTCTATCCACAGCAGTTAATGGGAATACTTCTGGGTTTTAACTTGTGTGCCTAAGTGCTTTGCTGGACTTGATCTTAATGGACTGGTCCAACTATTTCAGTGGGAACTGAATAAAGTTGAATGAGAAACTCTAGAGAAAAGTCAATTAATTTAAACAAATGAAACAGTATACGCAGGTCTTTCACAACTGTTTCACTTAAAGGGAGAATGGACAAAACTACAAGATCTGTCACAACATTCCATTATCTCACTGCAATGTCTCAATGCTATTGCAGTACAATCATGATAAGAAAGTGAAATAGAAATAAATTATAGCAATTTGTACCAGGGTTTCTACTGCCTGCATACAGTAGTGCAAAGAAAATGAAAGACTGTTTTACAGCCAGTTTTATCACACTAGGAGCAGAACCAACTAAACTGATACTAAAAAAGTGGGCAACTTGGGAAAGTACATTTTACATCTACTTAGTAAGCTACAAAATTCTGTTATTTCTCTATAACTTCTGTACTTTGACTTTTCAGTGACATAGCTTCACAGTTGCACAGAATTTGAGGCCAGAAAAAGATCACTAAATCTTTCTTCTAATCTATTGTATCTCATGGTTTGCTATAAATCATTCAGATTATTTCTATGTTAAAGCTGATAATTTAAGTTAGACTATATAATTTCAGCCAGAAGAGATTAAATTTGTGTTGTAAACCAACAACATAAGCATCTGAGGCATCATCACTGCACATTACCTGCACTTGAGTATATAAAAAACACGTAGGTGAACATAGTAGCTGATTCACAACCCAAGATATATGAAAAGACCCAGAAACAATGTAAGTACCAGTCAATCTAATCTGAGGAGAAATACTTTCTCATCCAAAGTCTGACAACCAGTTTTGCCCTAAATATATAAGCAGGATTCATAAACCCAGCATTTGAAAAATATTTTCTGTCTTCCCTCAGATCAGTTATTTGATTAAATCAATAGTTTACCCTCGGCTTTAACCAATCTTTTATGTCACCAAGGGAGATTTCTTTTTAATTCTGTAGGCTGAAGCTCTGAAGCATGAAATCTCATATAGACACTGTCTGTATCAAATGGATATGGACTTAATGCAAAGTAAAGATGTTCTGGACATCTTGAAAGTGGAGTGTCCTATTCACTCAAAAGTCCAAGAAGAAGGAAAACTTTCTTTTTCTCCTTCTACTTACAAGTCACAAAACTTCCCACAGAAGATGGATTTAAACAGAGATGACCAATTTATGACCTTTGAGCTATTTAAGGCTCATCAACTATTCAAAATTCATTCCCAAACAAGTTTGTTATCCTATGACCAGAAGAAGCAAGGATCTGCTGATATGGGAACTGTTGGACAATTCAAATCCCTTGTTGTACAAGCAAGTAGAAAATGGTTGATAAGGTTCATGCACCTGGATTCTCTAAAACTCTGCGACACATCCATCTCAGCCCTATCCCACAGTGGGTCAGTGGGACTCTATGAAGATAATGACAACTGCAGCTCAAAGAGCTACCTCTTTGAGTTATGTGGTAAATGTCTTAAGAGATTTTAGCCAGTTGAAAATTCTGGAAAGTGACTCATAGGATCAGGAAAGTTGACCTTGTCTAAATTAAAGCCTATACATGAGGAAAACATCTAGTTTTACCTAAAAAATTGCAAATGCTCACAAGTTCCTTGCACCTATTGGCTAGCTGCTTCTATGCTCCATTTCCCTTCACGGAAATTGTTTAGTTCAAAACAGAACAATACCTCTTGGATATTATTACTTCTATGAAGACCTCCATTGTGAGATATTTTTTCTATGTGAAAATACTTATAAATATTCATAAGGTTTACTCAACCCTCTCTTTAAGGTAGCAGCCAATTTCCTTTCGCCTGACATAGTTTTATAGCTCCTGGATTATATTCACACATCTTTTTTAGAATTTTGAGCATAAGAACATTTTGTGTTTTTGAAAGATGACCATTAGGTCCCTTGAAATATTCTGGAGAGATTGTAATGCTGTAGGCTGAGGCAAAATTAATTCCCTTCTCCTACTTGATATAAATGCATGGTTTGAATCATCTCTCTTGGGCACTCTATTGCAATGAGAGATTGTACTGTAACAATAAACTGTGACAAACCTTAAATCCTTCTCTAAGTCATTGCTCTTACAGACCATTCACCAGTCTTGTCAGCATAGCTCTGTTCTTCACAAAAGTGTTTAAGCTGTATTTTGCATGATTATAACACAGTTTTTGGACTGCAGTTAAGTTAGGTAACACAGATCATTCTGTATTGTAACTCACTAGTAATTATTCCAGACTGTTTCCATGCATTTATTCATCTAAATTTACTTATCTAACCCTCTCCTATATGTCAAAATGTCTTAATATTTTATGAACAAACTGATCATAAGTCAGCTTCTGGAATGGCAGAAAAAGGCTTTTGAAAAACAGGGTGCTCATGTTTTGTGGTGAAGTTTCAACTAGTTATGCTTCCAGAAAAGAATTCGTGTTGAGAGAATCTCATCCCACAAATCACATATCGGTTGCATGGGTGTTTTTTGGGTTTTTTTTTTATCTGATGCAAGCCAGCAAAGGGGATGACCAACTGACACATGATATTGGAATAAACACCTGACACAGAAAGTTTAATCTAAGTTTGACATCAGAGTCAAAACACTGTGAAATGATGGCATGATACCTTCAAAATTTTTTGGACAATATCAAGAAAAACTAACCGTTTTTTTTAATGCTTATCAATAAAAATAGCAAACAACAAGAAACTGAAGCAAATAATTCAAAACCTTTATATATTATAGCCAGAGAAAAGGACACAAACTATTTTTTTCTTTTATTTCCTTTAAAGATGGAGAGTTGGATTTTCCAATAAGCTCCAGGTAGACGAAATGGTGGAGAGGGTCCCAGGAATCCGGTAATGATTCCTCAGTGACATTCAGCCCTAGCATAGGTTAGAACAACTGTGAACAAGCTCTGATTTATGATACCCAGGGAACTCGTGTTCCATTTTAGCAGCCTCTTTCCTGTTAATCAGTGCTGGAAAATAATCCTACTTTGTACAGAAATTTTGCCAACTTGGCCACCATTCTATCAACGAGAATTGTCCTATACGAAGAGAATTATCACACAGTCAGAAAATGACAATTTTGTGTTCCTTGAACTATGCTGTATGCTCAGCCACAAGATACCACCTATAGGAATTGCTAGACATCTTATTTGTCCTGGAATAAGCATGAGGACAAATTAAGTTCTTGTAAGCATCAAACTTCTGTTTGTGTTTAAAAAGAAAGTCTGCTCTGAAAAGAATGTTTTAATGATATTACAAAGCTTCACTTTTATTGTCCGGTGATTTGATTTGGAGTTAATTGTTTCTTCTAGTAAGGGGGACTGTCACAAACTAAAGGAATGTCACCAGCTTCCTATTAGTAATGTGTCAGTTTTCAGCTTTACAAACTCAGTCTTATTTCTGAAAGCTTCAAATTTTTTTGGCTTATACTTATCCAACAACAGAAAATCCAGCCAAAACTACAGCTCACTTTGAGAGATGTTTCCTATATATGGAAAACAACTTTCCTGGTGTTTATTTATCACTGAAGCTATTAAATATGACTCGATGATGCACTAATGTGTGAGGAGATAATATTTTTCATAATCATTGCTTGCAGTATAGTTGCATTTAAAATGAGATTCTTACTACAGTTATAAGAGAAAAATATAAATACCACTTCAATTAAATACATTTGTTTTAGATTTAGTTATGATTTCTTAAACTATTTAAAGCAGGATTAAAAAGTTCCATCTTTCTCGAGCATGAGCAGATGTTTTCACCCTCAGCATATCTAGAAAAACAGATGCCTTTTGAATCTGGAAAAACAAGATACATTCATTCAAAGAAATACAGTATAAAACATTAGGGATTTAAAAGTGTTCAGGACTTTATTTCACAGTTTACTGTCTTTAATATACTATATGAAAAATGATGGAAAAACAATAATAAAAGTGACTTTTTGTGCAGCTGGAAAACATTTTTCCCTATTGAAGTTGAATAAAGCATGTATTATTTCAAACACATCCAGTTTTTTTTTCCTGATAATTTTTCTAGCCAATGATATGTCTGGTAACATTGTAACAGTACAAGTAACCAAGGAACTTGAATGAACTTTTATCCTTCCCTCACTGAATCACTTTGATTGGACACCATTTGCCATGCTCAAAGAGCCTTTGTAAGCTGGATATACACAACTTAAAAGTATTCAGCAATCACTGATTAGTTGCTACACAGAAAAGATAACTGGAATTAATGAAATACTAAACTGAGTGTTAGTATGCTCAGTGCCCTGAATAAGAAACAGAAAAAGTCTTTGCTGGCCAGGAAGTTCTCAGTGAGGTGGGGTAGGGCTGGTTTCTACTGCCCCGGGAATGGATCCTCAGTGTGACTGAATTGCCGCCTTCCAAATCCCTGCTTCTCCCTTAGGATTTTATTCCTTTTCATGATGATGTTTTTCCTCTTGAATCCTTGAACTGCTGCCTAGCTCCATCTCAAGAGTCTTACCTCTGTCTGCGATTTTACATCTCTTAACTTGCAGAAGTCCACTCTACCAACTTTTTTGCAGTTCTTGCTCAGAATTTAGCAATTTCCTCACAAGTCTGAGAGGGTTATGCAGCTGTGTCTTGGATCACAGACAGCTGAACTCCTGAGGAAGTGGGGAAGGAGTTTACAAGCTCAAGTCATTACATATGAGATATATAACAGTATTAATATTATATCCTATACAGAAATCAAAGCTATTCATATTGACTTATTCCCTTCTACAATACTGTTTAAAATTGTATTTTATAAATACTTGCATTCTATTCCATACAATTTGTTAAATGCCTAGACTACACAGGAAACAATGAGAATACAAAACCTGTTGTTCAGCTTCCACCTATTAATACCGAATTCCAAAGTTTTGTTTATTTCTCTATTCTACAGTTACAGTGCATCATATCCCTTACAAATCACAAAAATGAGGAGTGGAAGAGACCTCAGAACGTCATCCCATCCATCCTCCTTCCTCCAGACCAGATCAACTATTCCATCTGTTGTTCTTGACAGATGTTTGAGTTCTGTCACTCCATTGCTAGTTTCCAAAAACAAAGATGGAAACTTTTAGACTATCTGAATGGTTCGGAAGTTTTTCTGATGTCCAACCTGAATTGCCCTTGAGATAGGTTAGATCTGTTACCCCTTTCCTATCCACAGCAAACATGAGGAACAACTTCTTCCATTCCACTTTGTAGTACTTTTGAAATTTTAATGCTGCTTTCACAAGTGTTGTCTGTCCTCTTGAGACAAAAAAACCCCAGTTCTTATAACCCTTCTGGACAGAGTTTCTGCTGTTAATCTTTGACATTGCTATCCTCTGGACTCAAACTGTTTCACAGGGGGTTTTTTGAGCAAAGTAGCCCCAAACTGGGGTTTATTTCAAAAATAGGCAAATATTTTTAATTTCTATAACTAATTTGACTTTCTTGTGCTGTAGCAGTATGGAAGTATACTTACTTATTTTACTTAATCTTGTATATTGAATTTTGTTACTGTAGTGAAATGACTAAAAATAATCACTTCATTCAGTTCATCTCATAAGAGATTGATTAGGGCACTATGACCATGTTCTGCATGTTAAGTCTTTGACCAGAGTCAAATTGCTTTGTTCTTTTTTGATGTTTACTGTAAAACAAATTATCATATACTGTAAGGTAAATGTGGCTCTACAGGCAATCGTGTTCAGTGCAGACACACACTTGTTCACAAGCTCCAAACCTTTTAAACAGCCATACCCATAGACACTAGGGGTAATGCTTCCTCTTACCAACCACTTCTGCTTCCAGAAACATACTGCCACATGCCACAGCTCTGTCCACTTTACATGCCACAACGCCAATGCATCCCTGATAACAATCCAGGTAGATCCACTAGGAAGATTACAGTTATGATATCAAGATGTGCCTGCATGTGATCAGTTTGCAAGAAATAGTTCTAAAGAGACTGGAGGAATTAACTCTGTCACAGAGAGTTCAGCGATTAGAACATCAGATTTCTGAATGTTGTGGCCAGCTACATTATGGCTACTGTTACTGAAAAGGCAATTACCTGTAGTCATTCTATTGACCTAGACTAGATGCTCTACTGTCTCGTTAATTTATCTGTATCTTAACTCCCAATTTCCCTCATTCCATAAGGGTTCATTAATGTTAATTTCCACAAATTCATTTCCTAAAGTCCTATCCAATGGCTTATCAGAGCTCCTTATCTTTCACGACACTACCAGGTACAAGCTCCTGGTTTGCTTGCAGTTCTAAGCCATCTTGAGTCCAGGGGCTGTCAACAGCTGAAGCTGGTAGCAGAGAGGATGGAAAGAGATCAGGAAGAAGCAAGCACATTTACATTGATGTCAAGCAAGATACATTTATCTAAGCTTATTCACTACAACTGTTAGTCTCCCTGTGGACTGGTTGTTTACCAGGTATCATTTCCATTTTCTGCTTCCAGTTCCTGGGTACAAGATATGTTTTTACAAAGTGTTAAGCAGCTACTGATAAATATACAATAGCTAATGTTTCTTGGGAATAAAGAAATTTTCCCTCTGTTTTTTTAATTTGATTTCTTCTAGGAAAAAAAAAAAACAACCAAACCTGGAATGTGGCTTATATTTGATACAGAAAAAAGTTTTCTTCACAGAGACCCAAAAATGCCCAAGACTCGTAACTTATTCTGGTCTCTAGTCTGCAAGAATTATGATAAATCTATTCTCGCACTACCAAACAGATCAACTCTTTTACAAGCCACAGGCTCTCAAGTCACTAGTGAGCACAATTCAAGTTGCCTCATCATTGACCAAACAGCTGCATAGCATTTAGATATCAGCTTTTGCTAGCTGACCTGCTTTATCCTATACATTTCATGCTTTTTAAAGGATAGAAAAGTTGTCTTCCCAAGTCAGTAAAACATTCTACCTGCTTGACAACTCTGCTATATAAAAATCTAAATGAGTGCCAGTTCTAGAAGAACTCCTAAAATCATTTAACTGTCTTATCTTCACAGCAACTACTCCATATATTTATTAAGCAGCCACCATAGGGTACAGTATTATAGTGCTTGATATAATTTTGTTAATATCTGTACTACAATAATATTGTTATTTTTTTTAAACTTATACCAGTATTCTAAACTAAAACTACTTTCTTACCTATTAAAAATACCATTTTTCTCTGTTCTTTCTTTTCAGTCAAAACTCACTCCGGTTCTGACAAGCTGGCACATCAGAAGAGCCACCATAGGGTACAGTATTATAGTGCTTGATATAATTTTGTTAATATCTGTACTACAATAATATTGTTATTTTTTTTAAACTTATACCAGTATTCTAAACTAAAACTACTTTCTTACCTATTAAAAATACCATTTTTCTCTGTTCTTTCTTTTCAGTCAAAACTCACTCCGGTTCTGACAAGCTGGCACATCAGAAGATCATTAAAATGTCTTCTGATTCCAACAAGGTTTATTGCTCTACTCGCAAATATTATCCATATCAAGGGCAAAACAACCTTTTCCCATACATTTCCCATGGAAACTTGAATTTATTAAGACTTCTGCCTTGCAAATCCAAATTTCATCTTTTTTCTTATTTATTTCTTACTCATTTCTAAGCATAAACTTTGTATAAAAGTGACATACCATATTAAACAGCAACATGAAATTTAAGAAGTGCTAAGCATGGCCAAACTCATACAGTAATATTAGTAAACAGAGACCTTCCTGCCCAATAAACAGCAGAAAGAACCAATACAAAGTATTTAACTAATCAGCAAGCCTCAGAGGTACTTCCCCAATGCTTTCTCACCATCCCTGCATGGACTGTGAAATCACAACATGATTTCTTGTCTACTTCCCAGACAGAATGGGAGATGAAGGCTGTAGGTCAGAGCCAGGAGGACTGGTGGGTGGCTCCACAAAAAGTTGATGTTCACAGGGACTCCTGAAGCCCTTCACTTGATCTGAAGGAACACAGTGACCCCTGCTCATATTCCAGTTTCCTCACCCTTTGCACTCAAGACTTCCTCCTTTCTGACTCAACCCTGAGTCACTACCTCTGCCCAGTTTACATTCTGCTTGCCCACAATGAGACATGACCTTGTGTGAGGGTCATGACACTAAATGTAATTCCTTGGTTTCTTTTTATAGTCAGCAACAAATAATGAATGATTAACAGCTCATCCTGACTGAATAAAGTGTTCAGAGCAGCCCTGTTTTCCATGTCACCATTCACTGAGAGCAAGTGATTTTGTTAGTATGGAACAACGTTCAAGGAAGCAACTCTCATCAGCTCATTTGAGCACTTAGTCAAACTGAGATACTTGCTACTGTAAGAAAAGGCCTATATCCCTTGTGTTCAGTGTCTGCACCTGGCACACTAGGGATGCTGTTCCAGTAGAAATTAGAGATCCTAAGGCCCACTTCCTAAGGATCCATGGGTTCCCCCTGTGGGCAAGGTATGCTTATTAAATACTACATGGATTCCTTGATGGGAGCATCCTCTGGGGCTCCTTGTATAGTCAATACTATGAAGCAGAACTGAATTTAGAGAATGGATCTGTTTTAAACTACCTCTGGTGAGTATCTATGGGACTTGGTGGCATGCAAACAAAGCCTTTTATCTAACCACTAGAGGAAATGATCTGGTAGTGATTCCATGTCATGGGCCATTTGCAGAAGACATTATAGCATTTTCCATGGTGTCTGGGGACAGATATATTGCTAGGTTACCCCAAATCCTAAAGAAGATAGATGATTTCCGCAGTGTTCATGCATGGCTGGCAATCAATTCATGAAGAAGTCCATTGAGTTGGCAGTTATAAGCAGGTGTGACCAGAACAAGGCCAAGTCCTATAACCAAAACTGTTTCCATGGTATGGTGCCCATGAGGGAGGAGAACATATCTGCCTTGTTCAAATAATAAAAAAACATTATTTACGGAACATCTCGGCAACACATTAGCAGAGAAAGATGCCTATTACTGTGTGTGACAGGACCAGGAAGAATTTCTCACACACCAATTGGATAGTCCAAATCTAATGTGTATGTGAAATCGCATGTTTACAAGAACAAAAATTATTTGAAATGTGGTACTTCATCTTGTCCCAAATATACCTGTGACAAATACTCTTTTGGAATACTGGTATGGTGGGTCACTTCACAGGACAGAATTACCACCTACTTTCCTAATTGATTTCCACCTATATTCATATTTCAAGTAGACTGAACTATTTAAGAGTGGTAGGTCTTTCAAGGAAAGTATAGGTACATGGTTCTGTAAGGCCTAAAAATGAAGATAAGTCTATAGCATCATGAGTGCATGTATGGTCTTTTCATATACTGGGGGTTAGATTGGGTGATTACGCTTAATTTGTTAGAGTTCACCTTGTTCCAGTGAAATCTGGCACCCGCACCAACAATTTCCTCTGGTTCACAAGAGGGTGAAGACGGGCAGACAGAATAATGCTTACTCCAAGATTTCATAGTAAGATGTTCCCCATAAACATTTTAACCCCAAGAATGGGTAGAAGTTATTATCCTGTTTCTTTTTATATGCCACCACTATGGTAGTGCTCAAAACATCCTCTGTGCCAGCACAATATTAATATTAGTGGCTTATTCTGATAATGGTAAACTGAGTAAACTGGTCTCCTCCCAATGGATCACATGGATACAGATAAGGACTTGACTGTTGTGCCATATCACTAGTCATATATTAGTGTTAAACCATGATAGGAAATAGAGGAAAGCAATAATGACATTGTTCACCTATGAAAATCCCCTTTCTTCTTCACATGTATTTATATGAATATACGGAAAAAGAGAGGGGTGAACAACAGAAAAAAGAAATATGCATATATATCTTCTATATCAGCAAAATAGGAGTAGAAGTAACAGCAAATGTTACCAAAACCCTCTGTTGTGCATCAACTTTGATCTAGATGATAATAAAAACAGTCAGACTTTTGTCTCTCTTTTGATCTGGGTATATAATACTAGTCTAATGGTGTTTAAGAGGAGGTTCTCAGTTTCTGATTGCTAGGTTTACCTTATAGTTTTTGCAGTGAACCATTTACTAACTTGAAGACAGATACTGAAAGTTATACTGTACAGATGGATTCTGCACACTCAGAGAGCCCTTTTACTTCAATAGCTGTCACCCAGGACACAACTGTCAACTATATATAATGAATATATTAATATTTCTCTATCTAGAATAAAACAGGGATATATGGGAAACTCAGTCCACAACTATACTGAAAATTCATGTTAATGTGAGAACAAAATAGGCTTTTGTGATCCACTTACACAGTTACAATCAAAAGAGTGGTAAAAACAGAACTCAGTGCTGGCTACTCCTGCTTGGTTGCATTGCTCCTAAAACTTGGGAGATTATAACAATAGCAACTGACTGCAGAGCAAGCAAGAGTAATTGCTTAAACCTTGAGGCCACTGAATTCAGAAACTTGTAAAATGGGGCTTTCAGGCCTTAAGGTCTAGCTTTCCTTTACTAGTAAAGATTGCACAGCCTTTAAATACACTGCCTCAGAGTGAAGTATGATTATCAGCTACGTTGCAGGAAGAATCTCCTGTAAGAAATTTGGTAGGTAGATGTCTCAGAACAGCTACCTGAGCACTGAAAGGAGAATTGGCTAGCAGGTTATTCCACCTAGAAGAACACTATGAGAGTGTAAAATCATATGAATCATGGAAAAACTGTTGGGACTGGCATCTGGGGAAGTATCTGTTTGAGTTAATAGAACCACAGTGCCTTTAAAGTAGCAGCAGTACAAGGGTTAAGTCAGCAAGAGTAATTCTGGGACCTGTGAATCAAGCAGAAACACAATGGGAGGAGCTGCAAATTCAGCTTCAACAAATGGGCAAGGTAATGAAGGTAAGAAGGAATGCAAGAAAATCTCAGTCCTGTGGATCTGTCAAAAGGTCTGCACATAGTGTAATTTTCAGAAATATGGTCATAAAGGACCCACAGCCTCCATTTAAAAATACAGATCAAAAGGAACAGAAAAGGGAAAACAGTCCTGAGTGTGGGTTTAGCTCTTTGTGTAAAAAGAGGTGGTAACAATAACTGCAAAAGACCCTTGGAGAACATGATAAAAACTTCCTTTAGGGAATACCAGTGAGACTGCAGGAAAGCAACATGGTAAAGTTTGAGAAAAAGAGGCAAAGATATGAGAAAATGGGATAGAATCCATTAATTCCTTGCTGGCTTCTTTTGTCAAGCTAACGAAAAAAGATGATGAGGAGGAACGAAAACTACAGAACATAACAGGTCCCTCTCAGTGAAGCCCTCAGGCATCATCTCTTCCTCTCAGTAATAAAGACTAGGGACACTCTGCTGTCTACCTGCCCCTGATCTAGTGGTAAAATTACAATATAACCAATGCAAATAGCCAATAACAGTATTAGTACTGGGTGGTCAGGGAAAGAACATTAACTACCACTAGGGCCGTGATGTTAATTGATACCATAGTGTCAATAAACACTCTTCAATGAATATTTGTTCCAGCTGGAACTCAAGAAAGTAGAAAAAAGATAAAACTTGTATTATATGCATGAAAGGATGTTCAAGCCCCGGTATTAAGACCTCTGCCTGTGGTTAAATAACTGCCAAGTTCAGGAGTTCCTTCTGAGTATAGGAATGGGAGGATCCCTTTTATAAACAGCAGGGAATTATTGGCACAGCCTGGTTGAAACAATTAGCTGCAGATTTTGCTACAGATGTTTGTGGAATTGGGGCTGACCAGTGGGAGGTGAGGGTGGAGTGATTCCTGCAAGTCATTGATGCTTTGTTATTAAGAATCCGGAGGAAGTAAAAACAGTAGATATTTGGGTAACAGAATTTCCTCAAGTTTTGTGTGTCTGTAAGTTAAAATGTGGAAAAATAGAAGTTGTGTATTAGTTGAAGGTCCAGATCCTCCTTCCCAAAAAACAATATCAACACCCGCAAGAAGCAGAGGAAGGACTCCAACTCACCATCAACATGTTTACTGGAAAGCGAGGTCGTAGTACAGAGACCTATAATTTTAACATCCCATTTTGTCCAGGGATAAAAGCAAAGAAAAAAGCCTAAAAGTGGATTTTTAACACTTAAATAAGGTAGCCACCTCTCAGGTTGTTTGTGGTGGAAAGATGCCTCAAATTCTTGCAGCACTAAACAGAATATCTCACTGATTTTTTGTTATTGACTTAGCCAATGCTTTCTTTGCAATTCCACTAGCAGAGCAAAGCTGGTAAAAACAAGCATTTACCTGTGAGGGAAAGCAATATTTTTTTATCCATGTACCTCAAGACTTTCAGATCAGATGTATCAAATGTGGATGAAATTACCATCAAAATGTGTTATGTCATATCATACATGGATGATGTGTTGGTACATGGAAAAACTGAATTGAAAGTCCAGGAGTATACCCAAGAAGTAATCAGCATTACTCAAAACACAGGCTTTAAAGGTAATCATGACAAAACTCAGTTGGTACAATCTGAAGTGAAATACTCAGAAATAGTTTTAGGTCAGGAAGGGAGGGTGATGCTGGGATCACCAAATGGTAGAACTGACTATGAGAGTCCATGCCCCCACAGTAATAATTGCATTAGATTCACTTTTGGAATTGCTTACATTTTTGTGAGAATATCCTTACATTTGCAGAAATCAGTAAACCACTAATCAAATTAGTGAAGAAATCTCACAAACAAGAATGGAAAGAACAGAAAGAAGCAAAACTGCACTAATTCAAACCCTGGCCATCAGATGCCCAGATTCTTCTAATGTTCAGCTGGCCACTACCGATCTAGACCTTGGGACCGTGCTATTTCAAGAACACAGAAATAAGATGCAAGTTACAGCCTTTGCTTTGAGAGTCTTAAGATCAGTGGGAAAGAACTCTATCCCGTATTAAAAACCAGGTTTAGCATTGGCATAGGCAATGAGCTTTGGGAATACAACACTAGAGGCTGTTTTGCAGTAGTACATATCACACGTACTCCACTAAAGTACATAATCAGTGGAAAAGTACAAACTGGATATGTATCAAACCCTAGGTTAGCTGGATGGACATTGGCTTTTATAAACCAAGAGCTTTCTGTAGAAGATGACAAGATTTTATCACCAGCTCTATATGGCTTTTAACCTCTAGAACAGAACATAAGTGCCCTTTACCTGTTTATGTGTCTCTCACCAGATAAAAGCTCCGTTGCTGACTTCGTGCCACAGGATATTCAGTGTGGTTCACAGATGGGTCCAGTTTTTATCAAAATGATGGAAAATCCTTAATTAGATATGCTGCAAGCCCTGTGAAAAATAAAAAGAGCTGCCTGCCTTCGCTCTGCACAAGCAGCAGAACTACAAGCTCTGCTAAGAATGTTAAAAGAGGAACCTAAAGGAAATGATCCGGCTTTGTACACAGTTTCAGACCAGATAGATCAAGCTTTAACTATTTGGCTACCAACGTGGAATAAAGATGACCTACAAACACAGAATGGAAATCTGGTAGCCTATCAATCATGGAAAGGAAATCCTGAACATAGTTTAAAAAAAGCAGAGAGGAAAAAAATATGCAGGTCATGTAAAAGCATACCAAAAGGAAAAATAGAGAAACAGCAGTCTTGGAATAGTCAAGCAGATGCCCTTGCCAAGGTTGTGGTGGTCCCAGTAGACTTAACATTTGAAGAAACACCCATTTTGAAAACAAAACAAAGAAAATTATACAAAGCAAGGTATCAAAGACCTAGCCACTTTACAACATGGAAATGAGGAAATTGAGGGGCGATTACTATAGAAGTTAGTAGACAAGTGAAGCATAGAGAGCATAGCTTGGCCAGATAACAAACGTGTAGATGGAGAGCACTATATACACTTCAAGTAGATTTGCTTCAATAGGTGCATGAACAAGATTGTGTAGGGGTTGCTTGAATGCAAAAAGGAGTATTGGAAGATAGCTAGTTGGCCGAACATGAAGACAGATGGGTACATAACTGCTTAACTTGTGCTGTGGTAAATACCCCCACTAAGAGAAAAATAACATTAAAACATTAGAGAATTCATGAACCACAGGCTAGGATACAAAGAGACTACACTAGACCATGTGTAGTCCCATCTTAATCCCACCTACCATGCAAAGTGGGATTAAGTATTTTGTTTGCTAATACTAGATCCACTGACAAAATGGGTTGAGGTAGTTCCAGTAAAGAAAGATACAGCCAAGTCTACCCCAGTGCAGGCATTTAATGTTGTATTTTCCAGATGGAATTTAAACCAATAAATTGATTTGGAGCAAGGAACATATTTTCCAGGGCAAATCATCAAGGAATTATGTGGAGGCCTGGGAAGAAAAGAAAGGTTCCACATTGCTGGGAACTCTCAGTTCAAGGTAAATTGAATGTCCCAATGGGACTATAAAAATAGCCAAAATGGTGAAAACTACAGAAAAGTTTGGGATATCACATCATCTTGTCATTTTAATGACCTGTGAGCCACAACAGCTTCTCACAAGTTCACGTGATTTAGAGCTATGCCTGGGAGAAAAAACTGCCTAATGTTTTCACTGAAGAATGGATACAGACCCTATCTAAACACTGGAAATAGATTAATGTTGTTATAGCAACTCAACTGGGAAGGAATGCTCAATGCATGGATAAACAAACAAGAACAAACCACTACTCTGCAGAATGGCAAGAAGGATGGAAAGTAATGTTCCGTATTTTCCATGCAAGTTACAGTCTAAACTGTAAATGGGATGGACTAGTTCCAATTATAAATAAAGCAGGACCTTATGCATATCAAGTAAAACTCCAGAATGGAAAAATGCCTAAGTAGTTCCAGTTTCAATTTCAATTATGGGAATGTAAATAAGTTAACAAAAAGCAAGAATGTTATGTTATATATGTTGCTATTAAAATTTAACAGTGAGTAAGGCGTATCGGAAGCCTCACCAGAATCAGCAGAAAGGCTATTAAAAGAAGCAGCATAAATTAATTGTTAGGCTTTGTCCGAGTGAAGTTCACATGCTTTTATTTTTATTAATAATTGCATATTAATAATTACGTTAGGTTCAAAATTGTGAATATTTGTTTGTGTTACAAGGGAGTAGCAAGCACCCTGCTTTTTGTTGATAACAGACCCTACCTTTAGTGGCAATGGAAAGCTCTTTTGTACCAAAGAGCATGAAAACACTGGACACGTATCTCCACTACTTTAAAATTATGGGACATAAGTGTAAAGGCTAAGCAATAGCATCTATGTTCCATGATGCCAAAAATAATCTTATGATTTTAACGAATGTCTCTGATTTTAAGGGAATGTATTATGGGGGCTTGAAGCAGTATGCAAATTAACTTGGATATTTTATTTCTACTTACTTGGCTAAAAATCAAAATAACCTACATTTGTGATGGAACCTGAACAACCACACCAACTGAAGTATGAGTGGAAAACACCAGAGATGGTTAAACCAAGTGCGAAAGCCAGAAGTGAAGTAGAAACTGAAACAAAACAGAAAAAAGGTCAAATGTGTTTAGTTCACAGAGTTTTGTTCTTGCTGTTGTTTAACTTTTTAAACCAAAGATTCCAGTTGAGAGACAATTCACAATTTTGGGAATACAAGATACTGCTCAGTGGCAGCAAATTAATAGAGTGCATATTACTGTGAACAAAGCATTTACTTTGACTTTTCCAAGGCAGAACAGATATACTCCTTTTATTAAAGAGACATTTGTAGCATTGACCCAGAAATGGATTCCATATGATTGAGTACAACATACCAAAAGTGTTTAGGGATACCATTTTAGAGGGAGCGGAAGTTGTAACTGGAATTTTGGACACCATTGATGTAGAAACTTTGACTAATAAGTTATCAAAATTGGGGCATATTATATGCAACATTCAAAACCCATGAAGTAAATACATATATAAATACATCTTTGAATGTTATTTACCTAAGATTTAACAATGTCATATGGGAATCAAAATGTGGATAGAAGTAGCAAAAATATTAGTTTTATAGAAAGAAAAGTACTGGAACTGGAAAGTGTATTAACATTGTTAAACTACTAACGGCATAGTAGATTCTGTGAGCAATAATCACCAACACACAAGTTATGGGACAGTCAGTGTGCAGGATTGAAATGGGATAGAACTGTGATTTTAGCAGAAATGAAAGCCAAGATACTATACAGGAGGCATAGAGATGATTGTAAAACAGCACATGCACAACCTGCATTGCTATTGCCTGAAGAGATCTATCAGTCACTGCACAGAAGCTAAGTAGCATTACTGAGAGTGTATTAACAGATTTGGAAAGGCACTGTAAGAAATGGGGTTATAGCCACTGGGGCCTGTCCTACTGGAATGCAGTCTGAAGAAGCCCCCACAATGGACATAGAACGTTGCTCCTACAATAGCAGTAACTACTTGTATGTGGAGTCAATTAGCAGTTAATGATTCTAGGATCTATGACACCAGATATGGATACACATTATTGTTTCTCTGCATCTGTTTCAGTAGGAATTGCCAGAAAACTGTGCTATGTGTAGAGAAATAAGTGTGCAACATTTCTCATCTATCTAATTTAGGGTAAACATTGTAAATGTTCACCCGTATCACCAGAATATAATACCCAGAACACCACCAACCTGGGGCTAATTTGGAATCTTTATACCAAAAACGTTAAGGAATCACAGCAAATAGAGCAAGTAGCTAAAAAAATTCATGAATAGGCACCAAGCAGTGAAAGGACGTATTACTTTAGAGAATCAACTAAGATCAGGAACAGATGCAGAAACCCTGATTCTACCACAACATTTTTAGAGGACAGTCAAGTACTGGTACAAGAATCGTGTTATTTTAACCATTAATCATTACCTATATATTAACTAGCTGTCTTTTTGTTACAGCTTACAGTATGTTACAGCTTGTAGTGTGTGACAGAAAATCCTGGAGCTATCTGGAGCTATACAACTGCAAAAGACCTACATGGATTTTGCAAGAAAACCATGAGACAAGACTGGAGCAGGGTGACACACCACCTTCTTGCTCTGAGGCAGTACCTAGCCTTCAGCCATCAGAGCTTGACACTGTGGGTTCAGAATCAAGGCATAGGGAACTGACTTTCCATCCCATCATTGACAGGAAGCATACCAAGGCAGAAGACTTCTACGAGTAGAAGTATACTAAGCACAATATAATCAATATTTGCTTGCCTTGAACCCAGACATAAGAACACTAAAACAGCAAACCCAGCAATAACATACAAGCATTTTGTAACACAGCTAATTATACGAATAATATGGAACCACAAAGGGACAGAGACTTGGGATATAGATTCACAAAAGGGATACAGAAAAACATCTGCAAGTAATAAAATCTGGAAAATAAGAGCTAAAGACAGAATAAGCAAGAAAGAAGCCTGGCAAAATCAGAACAAGTTCTAGTCCTAAAAAAAAAGTTAAACTACGTCGGTAGCAGATGAGATCCTCTTCTTGTTTTGATTGGGAAGGGACGAGGAACATCAAAACATCAAGATGAGCAAGGAAGAATGGGGAGAAAAGTCATCCACTTCAGTTCTATCCTTACTGAAGAGCTCTCAAGTCTGACCACCTCGACATCAGTGATTCAGACCCTCAAGAACCTCAGCAATCAACACAGCATACACATATTCAGTTGCAAAAAGGGATACACTGTTCCTGGATGTGTAGGAAGATTATATATCAAGGTTTGAATTGCACACCTGTGAAGAAAAAGGATCTTAACTTATATTTTTATAATCTATTACCTGATCAAATGAGGCCACCAAGTGGCAATGTAAATATTTAAAGTCACAAAGGAAAAGTGTAAAACCTTTTAATAACATAACAACTTTAGAATATGCAAAAAGAATAATCAAGAGGAATGAACATGGATTAAACTTTATGTGCCCTGACATAAAGCAGTAATCTCATTTATGGTTCGCAAACATAGCTTTCAAAAGCTTCCAGTGTTTAAAGTCACAATGCCTTCAAATATTGCTTTCCTACTCATTTCAGGCAAGCAACCTTAAACTGATTTGCAACAAGTTTTAAAACTCATAGATTGAAATTTACATCCTTCCTGTTGTAAATCACAAACATGCTTCATATTTCAGTGTCTACTTTTTCTTGACCAATTCTACTATGATGATATCATTTTGTAGAATTCAGGTCTTGTTCTTATTCTCCTTCTGTTCATGCCTGTCACACAAGTATGCTCTAAAAAGGCATATGGTACTCTGCTTTCCTCAATTCCTTTCACTCCTTCCACAGAATTAAGTATCAGCAGGATGCCAAAAAAGAAGGTGGGTGGAATTCCATCTTCTAAAACATCCTCAAACCTTTCTTTTAAAGGATCCTGTACAAATTTCTTTTAAGACATAAGTATAAGCAATAATGCCGAAGTGCAAGATCTACAAATAATCTGACAAATTTACTGATTCTGAGAATTCACGTAGGAAAGAGCGATTTGTAAAAGTGCAACTAGAACTCCAAATGATACCTAGCAGGTTTCAGTATAAAGATATTGGTAAATCAAATATACACAGATATGCAGAGGATGCTGCCAAAAAAAACCCCAAAACACCAAAAAACCACAACAAAACAAAAAGCCAAAAATCCTTCAAAACACAAACTTTTAAAGCAGCAAGCATGTATGCCTCCTACATATACACAAAGCTAAGCAACTGGCTGAAATCCATGAGATGTGCTCCAAACTATTAGTAAACTCAAAACTACCCAAAAGTGCGATAGTAAAACATATCACATCTCATACCAAATGTGCCATAACCAGTTTGTGTTTTGCTCCTAACTGAGGAAGTCTTACATGATATCTTGATATCAAGTTCATTTTCTCCTACTGCAAATCACAATACAGTGTCAACTTGCGGGTTAACTCTGGCCAGCAGCTAAGCCCCACATAGCCACTTACTCACTTCTGTCCAGTGGGATGTGAGAGAGAACTGAAAGGGCAAAAGCAAGAAAAATTGTGGGTTGAGTTAAAGCCAGTTTAATAAGTGAAGCAAAGCAGTGCATGCAAGCAAAGCAAAATAAGGAATATGTTCACTACTTCGCATCAACAGGCAGATGTTTAGCCATCTCCAGGAAAGCAGAACTCCATCATTCGTAACAGTTACTTGGGAAGACAAACGCCCTAACCTCAAATGTCCCCACTTCCTCCTTCTCTCCCTGAGCTTTTATCACTGAGCACGATGTCATGTGGTGTGGAATATCCCTTTGGTCAGTTGGGGTCAGCTGTCTGTGCTGTCCCCTCCCAACTTCTTGTGCACCCCCAGCCTACCTGCTGGCCTTGATGCTGTATAAACACTGTTCAGCAATAGTTAAAATACTGGTGTGTTACCAGCACTGTTTTGGTAAGAAATCCAAAACAAAGCACCATACTGGCTGCTTTGAAAAGCAGAAAATTAACTCCATCTCTGCCAGACTTGGTACACAACTTGTATAGTAAGTTCAAGCAGAACTAAACCTTGTATATATTTAAAATGTTCAGAAGTTAAGTTTTAAAGTTGCAAACTGTGCTGATACACAAACTCACTGAGAATGGAATAAAAAGTCTGACTTTTAGATTTTATTTTCCAAAGTGTTTATGCCTTCAGAAAATAATTCAAGTGAATGAATTCTGTCAAATTTTAACAGAGAGCACGTCAAAGCTTTTTTAATTAAGAATATCTTTAATGGCGTTTTTGCCACTTCAGTTATGTAAACAATCTGTTTAAAAGGCACCTTCTCATTGACTGAAAGCCAGTAAATCTGGAGAAACACTTCTGAGTCTTTTTTTCTTTGAGATGTAGCGATTTTCATGAGGCATTGCTATCCGTAAATCCAAACCGATTTTAACCAATTAATATTCCTCATTGCTGCTATACCAGTCATAGCGGCTGTGTTTATTCATATAGTGACACTTCAAATTCCTACTTCAGTCATACTGTTTCTGAATATTGTAAGTAATGCATTCCAGCTTCACATGGTTGAAATCAAACAGGAGTTAGTTTGGGGGTTTTTTGTATACCTTTTTAGAATCACTCATTACTCACACCCATGCCTTACAGAGACTGACATCTAAGTGAAGCCATACACTCTGACACACGCAGCTGTTGGTAGTTTATTAATGTTTTAAAGCTAACAACATGGTTAGAGGGAACCAGCTGAAGTCTGTGAATCAACTCACACAGACACGGTGTTGTCATTACAGTGATATTATGCATCCTGTATTCAGAAACTTTAGAGCTGAAAGTACTTTTTCTTATTAAATTAATTATAGTTATAAATAAATAATATAGATATTAATAATTATATAAAAATACATAATATATAAATATTTATATTATATTTATATAATTTTTATATATTTTATATATTAAATAATTAATAATAATTATTCTATAATTCAACTGTCAGATGTGAATTAAAACAGTTTAGGCTGGAAGTGACTGATAGAAGTCAGTTTTCTACCTGCTCAAAACAGGGAAAACTTTGAGTTAGATCAGGGCATTCTGATTTTTCATCCAGTTAAGTTTTTAGTATCTCTGGTACAAACATCCTACAGCTGCTCTGAGCAATCCATTCCAGTATTTGAACGTCTTTGCTGTCAAGAGTCTTCCCCAATATCTATCCCTTGTTGCAGCTTATGACAATTGCCCCTTGTCCATTTGCTATGTGCTCCTCAGAAGAGCCCCACTGTTCCCTCTTATCCTCTCATTAAGTAGTTTAAGAAAATAGGCTAAGGGAAAATCTTACTGTCTTCCAGAGAGGCATTAAAAAAAATGCAAGAGTTACCACAGTAAATTTCCTGATAAGTTTATTGAGCTTTCTTAAGTCTAAGACAGCTGATGATACTCAATTTGTTTGGGGTTTGGTGTTGTTTTGTTTGGGGTTTTTTTATTCTTTTGAAGTCTTCTGGAACCTTTTTACAGTTCCTGCTTTGGTAAGACAGTAGGAGAAGATAAATTATATTTGAAAGAGTGCAATGATCTTTGAGAAAATTCATTTACTTGAGGACTAAAACCTATCAATATTGAACCTAAAGCTTGGCCCAACAGATAAGCCTGATTTCAGTTTCAATTTCTTTCAAGTATAAAAATAAAGAGTTGCAGTTTCTGGAAAGGAGGCAGAGGAGAAGAACAGAGAAGATACTTTTGCTTTTGATATATGTAGAAAAGTTCTCCTGTTGTTTGGGTTTTTTTTTTTTTTGTTTGGTTGGTTTTGGTTGTTTGTTTTGTAAAGTATTGGTAATTATCCAGTATGTTTATCATAAGTTCAAGAACAATAGACCTTGCAGCTGAAGTTGCTCATCTGCAGAGATTAAATCTACTTCAGCCTCAGCCTGAACTTAATCGAAAGATTACTCAAGCTGCACGAATCTCTTAACAGACGCTACAGAGACAATGGGCCTCAACAAAGACTTTGAGAAGCAGAAGAAACCTGAAGGCAGGCTCTTCATTTCTGAAAGTCAACAAGTAACACATTCAACATTTTCCTTTGATTGTCTGAAAGAATGAGTAAAGAACAATAGCTTGTTTCAGTCTTGTTCTAGTAGAGCCACTTCATCCAACAAATTCGTTACTCCTGCTTTCAGAGTAGAAAGAGGAAGTATTTCCTCCTTCAGGTTTACCTGTGCCCCCACTTCTTCTATGCTGTTTCTGGACAGGGGAGGAAGAGAGGCAGGAAACAGAATGAAGAACTACCTCATACTGAATTTGAATTATAATGTGTTTGGGAAAAAAATCCACCCAAGGAAGATGAAGCTTTACCTTAGGGAAGGCAAAACAATTTACTTACCATTTAATATAAAGTTCAATGAAGATAAAGGTTAGTTTAAACTTACTCAGCTACATGCCGAGTGAGGTGAGAATACAGCATATCAAGTAATGTACGATGACCTTGGAAGTTTTGGTAAGTGGTAGCAACTTGAAACAATTTATGAAAGATCTTCTGATTAAAAAAAGAGAAACATTTGTATGTTACTACATATGAAAACATGGTCATCTATGGAAATCTACTGTTTAAAGTTCCTATGTCAACACAATTCCTCTTCAGGCAACGTAACTGGCAGTCAATAACTGGACACAGTTCCCCATCTGATAGCATCTCTCAGAAATAGCTTCATATCTACAAGTGATATTCACTGAGGAAACCATCGTCCAGTGGGGATTTGCATGTCAATAAGTAGAAATTTTTATATTTCATGAATAGAAATGGATAGCTTAGAGTTTAACAGACATTTAGGAATATCATACGCATAACTCAGTAGAATGAAGAGTTGTGCCACAATTTATGTCACCATTCATCCTTGTTGCACACAAATAAAGTTATTTTCTGAAGCGGAAAGGGAACTTCCTCTGAGAAAGGAAGGAAAACAAATTAATCCATACAGCTTCACATCTCCCCAACTATCTGGCCAAATCCACTCCTTCACACCCCACAAAACACAATTAATTTACTGCTAGGTTTTCTTCAGAAGCGTTGAATCATCCCACCTTCCAGTGACTTGAACTTCATCTCATTCTCTCGTACAACTTGACACGAAGGCAAAGCCCTATACCCAGAGCTCTTCTAAGCATGCTCAGAAATCGCGCCTTTGTTTTGAGCAAGGACAAATGCCAGTACTCTGGTTGCAGAGTGGATTATCATTTCATTTACATATTCCCACAAGTAGGGCCTCTAAAGGTTACATATGCCATAAAGCAGCATCTAATGCTTCAGAGCAGTTTTAACTCTAAGCCTGGCACCACCACACCATGCAACCAGAGAAGTTCTCGCATCCTAGACAGCAACTCGCTAAGAAGAGAAAGAACTGGCAACAGTCAAAAGAAGCCTACAATTTCACAGACGCTTAGAGGGCTACAGGACTCACTCGGGGGCCCTGAACTCCACAGACACGTACCGAGTGAGAGGACAGGAAGGTGAATGAGGGAAAGGGACGTTTGGCAGAACGGGAGCGCAGTTAGTCTCCCACAGACGCCCTCCTCCGCACCTGGCGGAGCGCTCCCCCTTCCTCAGCCGGGAAGGCGACCTGGCGACCCCGCCACCCTCC
>NW_008795018.1:12194211-12196083 GCF_000699145.1 Aptenodytes forsteri | reverse complement strand
TCTTTGGGGGGGCGGGGGGGGAGGCTTGTTTTCGGCACCTTGGTTGTGTTCCTGGGCGAAAGGCGTGTGCCGGAGCAAGGCAGGGCAGGCTAAACTCTCAGCAATGTTGAACTGAGGTTTTCATCTTCGTGGAAATAGAATTGGTGTAGCGTCGATTTCTCTTACGTTGACGCCGTGCGGCCGCTTTTAAAATTTAGACAATATATATTGGACGTGAAGTGAAACCTAAAACTGTTCTTCCAAGCTGCTGTAGAAGTGTCTAACCGTGTGTTCTTGCTAACGCACTGGTGCCGCAAGAGCAGTCCCGAGGAGGCTGCGTTCAGGGGATATTTTTATCTCCAAAATCTGGATCAGGAGATCCGCAGTATAGGCTAGATCTAGTGTATTCAAATTTTTTTTAGCATCTTGGTGCTGAGCTTATGCAAGCTTAATAATGCTTCCTCCTATGGCTTTCCATGTAAGCGTTTCCACTGCTTTCTTTGTTGAATTCATGCAGCATTTCCAAGTGTGCAGTACTGACCCATTACATCATGGCAAACTTTTAAATACACAAATAGGCTGGTAGCAATGACACCGTTAGTTTGTCTGTTTCAATTGCTAATTTTTTAACTTATCAAACTAATTTGAATGTCATCTGGAGAAGGTCTTCAACAGACTCATATGAGCTATGATATGATTTTAATTCTTACAAATTTTAATAATGTACCAGGACAACTATTAGATAATTTTGTACGCTCACCTCTTAATGCTGCAGCAGTATTTTGAAAAAAAGTTTAGGATCCCATATTCTTTTTTTTTTTGCTTTTATTGTACATTGTTAATGGGTTTTACAAAGTGTAACTGTATTATCCGGCTACTGAAAGGAATTTGCTTCAATATTCCTTCAAGTCTTAGTATCTGGGTTTCAGAGTAGCATTGATACTATTCAGTCTTTTCCCAGGCTTTTATGCTTATCTCTACTATTACCTGTGAAAAAGATATGCAAAACAAAACATAGAAAAAGAAGATTTTTATCAAACTTGCTGAAGCAGATCAAATAGAAGAAACAGAAGTTCTCAGTTTCACTGTTGCTACAGAGATACAGATATTGCCAACCTGCAGGCTTGGGAAAACACCAGTTTTACCAAGGAATAACATAATTGTACAGGATATAAACATTTCTTTTTAAAGGAGTATATTGTATTCTACAGGGCTTGCTATTTTTTTCTGCCTCCTCATTTGAGAGGAACTCTTCTGTACTCTGTGCTGTTACATTTTATTTTTTAGTTTGTGTATTTCATGTCCTTGTCCTGCAGCTGAAATGATGTTGTAACGTATTTAAAGATGCTTAGAAATCAGAGGGAATTCAAACACATATGAAACAAAGAACTACTACAGAAACTACTTGAAATTGGTGTATTTTAATTATTTTCAGTAAAACAATTTAATTTTGCTATATCTTCACAAAACCTGAAGTTGCTAGTTTTTGAACACACCTTAAAATTTGGAAAGGATGAAGAGGAAAAAGGATTTGCATTATTATGATGTGCATACATTTATTTGTATTTTTATTGTTCTGCCAGTGTAAGAGTAAATGTTTAAAATATTTCTGAGCTTTACTGTAGTTATTACACATTGTCTAATATTGAAAAGTGTTATTTGCTAGGAATAGCCGAATTATTATCAAAACCAGTAAGATAATAGTCCTTTTCAATCAAAATCCTATGAGAATGTGAAATATTTCTGGTAAAAATAGCTCCAATGAATTGATTCAATTAAATTTGGTTGATATGTGAACGTGAGAAATCACAAGGAAGATATTCTTCTGAATTACCATCTGTTAACAGTCTCTGACGATTTAATGAACTATTTTTTCAAAGCCTCCAATGTAGC
>NW_008795018.1:12152578-12194195 GCF_000699145.1 Aptenodytes forsteri | reverse complement strand
GAAAACAGGCTTTGGGTTTTTAGTCTTTTCTTACAGTAATGATATCTAACTCCTCATGCGGATGTGGATAGTTTCTTGTATTTACAGCTTTGGAAAAAACAGTTTGTTTCCACTAAAATGTTGAGTGGCAATGTAGCCAGGGGAGGTAACGTAGTTACTTAAGTTCCATAAACCAGCTGCATGTGAAAATAGTTAGTTACGTTTGTGTAGCTGCACAATGTTGATTTAAATTGCAATAATTTTTAGCATTTTTTTGTTTGAATAAGTAATACTTGTTCAAAGCTCTATCTCTCTCCTTACCTTTTTTCCTTGAAGTTTGATGCCTTCTGTTTTCCAGTAAGTGGCGCTGGGATTTTGAGGTTGTTCTTTGTTTGGTTTTGTTTTAATCTAGTCTTCCCTAAGATTTATAGATCAAAGATCCATATAGATACAGAACCACCAAAAAAATAGAGACAGGCCTTGGAAGTGAGGGTCATAGCTTAAACACAGAATGTTAACACAGAATTGAACAACTGTCAGGAAATGTATTTTTAAAATAGTGATTTTGCTAATATGCATAACAGCTGTTGCAGTCACCCTTAGCTGAACTGTCTGGTTTCATGTCCAAGCCATGTTCTCCAGCATAAGGGATATGAGTTCATAATCTTGGGGATTATTCTATATTAATAGTTTACGTTCTTTAAATTGGCATTTTAGTGACATCTCCCAAATTGCAAGCTAAATAAATTTGACAGAATCCTTCCATTCTTTTGAAAACTGAGAAGAGCAGAATCTGACAGTGAAAAGTGACAAATTCATATAGCAGTCAAATTTTCTGCCTATTTGGTTTTTGATTAGAGGCTTGTTGCTGTTTTGGAAATAAGCCTGTAGACCTGGGATATATCCACAAAAGGTTTGGCTTTGGTTTGGAGATAGTCAAGAAATTTGGGAGACCTTTCTGTGCATCATGCAAAACAGTGGAAGAACCTACCCCAAAAAGATTGCTATATATCTTTCTTATTCAAGAATGGCTCCCTCTTACATAATTCAGAATGTCTTTTTAAGGTTGGAGAATGCTACTGTTTCTACATCTTTTTTTGGCTCAAGCAAGACTAGATTCGTGACAGAGAAGAATATGTAAGAATCTGAAAACATCAGAGTTCACGAAGGTCATTTAGAAACACTGATATTGGAGTCTCTCCAATGGCAGTTACCGTACCAAAAAAACCCAACCAAACCCACAACAAAACAACCCTATTGTTGCAGTGACGCAATGGGAAATGATTGGATAAAAGACATTTTTTTAAAGAGTCTTGAAGCAACGGGTATTGGAGCTGTGTTATTCGTCTGCTCCTACAGTCCACCAAAAAGTTCATCTTAGAAAATTTTAAGTTTGTTTTCAAGCCACTTTACTTTCTCATGCCCTTTTGTTACAATTTCTGTTAACCTCTGAAGTGTAGGTAGACTGTTGCTCTAGAGTGCAGTGCTGCTGTAGTAGCCCAATGGAGAGAAGATGAAGTTGGGAGCAACAAAGGGAAACAAGAAAGCTGCTCTAACTCTACCTACTTGGACATTTTTTCTTCATAGCTCTTGTGCACTTTAGACCTGACCTTTTCTTTCTTGACTTTCAGTCCCCAAGTGGTTCCACATAACTGCGCAAGAACATGAGCTTTCTTTGCTGGGGGGCTGTACACTGGAAACAACATATGAGGCATCTTTCATGACTGAGTAAAATTGCTTAACCAATGCTTACAGTGTAACCTTTTTTCAAAGGCATCACTTCTACATACCTTAAATCCTTTTTCTAATCTGCATGGTAGGCATGGTGAAGTGTGAATATCATGCAAAATGTGTTTGTGGCTTTTAATTTACACTTAGAGATATGTTTGCCTCTGTAGTACTGGAGAAAGAAAGAAAAAAAACAGCATAGGAGTATTTGCCTAAGCATTTTTTTAAATATCCCAAAAAATATTTCTGGTCAATCAAATTTTGCCTGGTAGCACTGTTATCTTCCTGGTCTATGAAAATAAGGTGTACATACTCACACTCCCTGTCACTTCTCCTAAAAACCAATTTCAGCCAAACTTGACATAGCTATAAAGGTTGTTTAGGTTTTTGGTGAAAGTGTGGAGTAGAGAGATGGAAATTAATATTTCTATGGAGAGCATGGTGGTAGTAATATGAGCACTTAAAAAGACCACCATTAATGATGATGAGCTGTTAGACTGTCTTTTCTAATCAGACCCTAGGTATTTAAAAATTGTTCTATCCTTAAAAACTAGATATCGTGTTTTTTCTTCAATTGAATTGCAGAATGCTTTAAAACTTAAAAAAAGAAATTACTTATCAATTACTTACCTGTGATTTTTAGAAGTGTACGTGAATTGCTCTTAAGTGTTTTTTCTTGAATATATCTCCATTTCTGGGTATGTATCCCATACAATATTAACCAGTGAACTTTTAAGCAGGACACTGAATACATGAGAAACAGGCACAGCTACATATTATACACTACTTTGTTTTGCAGTTTATGGATGATAGTGCTGTGATCATGTGTCTGAGTTTTAAGATGATATTCCTATATATAGTCCAGTACATTACACTGCTAACTCACTGTCTCTGTTGTGTATGTACCCGTGAGTGATATGCTGCACCTTCTCATTTTCAGATCTGCACAGTGTGGGAGGAGTCGTCTTGTTACAGTTAATACCAACTTGGTCATGGCATTGCTATATGCATTTGTTTTTCAAAATTAAGAAAATTTATAGATAATTTCACAGCTTTTGTATAGCTTTGAGGAAAGAATCATTACTGCCATTAGTGTAGTCAACAGCAATGATACTGACTAGGTAGAAATTTACTGGTGGGCATGCATGTCTCTCACTTACTCAAAATTGGTTAAAAATGTGGAGGAGTTCAAAACTGAGTCATAACTTGGCACTGCAGAAGCAGCTTCCTCCCCCACCCTTCTCACTCCTAATTCCTGTCCTGCCAAAAACACTACAACAATAGAAGCCTGCAGGAAAGGTAGGGTGGGGAATCTTTATTCAGAAGTTGACTTAGTATAACACAATTGAGTTGAAACTCTTGAAATATGTATGTCAGTTCAGTTTGAGCATAATTATTTTCATTTAGTAAATGAGCATCAGAGGCTGTGCTGACTCCACTAAGGATGCAGTTAAGTTACTTTTACAGTACAGAGCATTTGAAAATAGTACTGCTGGTTTAAGGAGTCTCATTCCTGCCCATGCCTATATAGTATGCCGCTTCTGCAGCTGTGCCATAGAACTGTTTGTGTTGAGATGCTGTGAAGCGTATGTATTATGAATGTATCCATATTTAAGATTCACTCCACCCTTCCTTCTCTCAAGTACTAAAAATCTAGATCAGTTCATAGTGAGCCCCATAAAAAGTGGAACTGGCACAACTGAGGGAGCAGTGTGCTCAGGTATAGGGTCTGGGATGAGCAGGCAGAGTGAGAACTTCCCAGGCTGGTACTGTTGAAGTTTGGGTGATGTGAAAACTATCGCCTCAGGCTTTAGTATGGCTCCGTTAATACAAATAAGGATTGTTGCAAAAAACACAATAAATGCCTCAGAATAAATGTTACTTTTGAAGTTGAGGACATATGAAACTTGCCTTGAAACTGAAAACTGAAGAACAAGGAGCAGAAAGGAAAATAAAAATAGATTAGGATTAAAATGGAGAAGGCAGGAGAAAAATCAATTTTTGTCATGTTTCTTGAGGTTTAAACTATCTTCTGAATAAGAATGAAATCGTGTAAGCGCAGGTGTAACTAAACACAGCTAACTGGCTAATTGACTAGTTACATCTTGTCTGCTTTTTACAGTGGCTTGATTCAGCCTTTCCAATTTCAAATGTTAGATCATTTAAATTGATAGCTTTTCTGGCATAATAATGAAGTAATATGATGCTGAATAGGGATTACCCCCATTCACAGGGAAATCAGCCTGTCCAAGTTAATGCACAGAGTTAATAGTGCATAAAAATTCATTGTTTTATAATGTGTTTGGATTATTCTTGCATTAGGATGAAATTACAGTGTTCTTATAATAGGATAAAGTTTATACTTCTGATTCTTGGGCATGGATTTGGGGAATAAAAGGAGCATTGAGCGAAATGTCAAGCAAAAATCATGGTGTTTAGGATTACAAAGAGAAATTGATGCTAGATGCTTTTGAGTGCTTGTTTTTCTACAACTTTATTAAAATAATTTAGAGAAGAGGAAAATAATTAGAAAATAATTATCTCACTTCTACATAGAAAGTGTAGGGATTTTTGTTTTCTTTTTGTTTTTAAGGCTTTATGCCTAAGACCGACAATGATGATTGTATTTCCAGACTATTTCTTGATGTGGTATGTGTTTGTGTTGCTCTGACTGAACTTGAAATCATCAAGGTGGTTTTCTGGTTCTTCGCTTGTTTGGTTTATACAAACTACTGTCCTGCTATAGAGGACCAATAGCTATCCATATAATTTATGATTGTCTTGTACTTTTGCTCCAGGTTTTCAGTCAAGACTCTGATCGACCGTTCCTGTTTTGAGACTATAGATGATACTTCCCCTGAATTTAATAATTTTGCAGCCATTCTGGAACAGATTCTAAGTCATCGACTGAAAGGTATGTTAATTACCTTCCTTACTGGTGATGTTTTTGCCATGAGAATTTATTTGTATGAAACTAGTGTACATCTGTAGAAACTGCTTGATGCTGAATGAAAATGTTGGCTTTCTTTGTGTGTCTGTCCCTTTGCTGTTGCCTTCCTGATTGTTTGCATTACTGTGGAAAAGTCAAGGAAACGTTTTTTGTGAAACATGTTTCCAATGTTCTTGTTGGAAGCTGCCTCGGCTGGTAATTAAGCAAGTGGATGTTGCCATGGTGCTGAGCTCTGTCTGCTTTTCTGCCTTATGATAAGGCTGTGTCCTAAGAGTCTGAGTCTGAAAGACAATTGTGTTTTCTGCTTTAACAGAAGCTATAGAGAGCATATCTGTGGTGCTGCTCCCTTTTCTTTCTCCCTTCCCTGCTTTTGTTGCCTTCTTTTCCAGATACTGGGTTTAGGTCCTTTCATTCCCGTCCCTCCACCCCCCTAGTGGGAGCTGGTTTTTGCTACTGGAATGTAATGGATCTGGATTAAATTGCTTTTGAGAAAGGTCAGTTGTTGATTCTCCTCTTGTATCGGAGTCAGGTGTTGTTCTAATTCAAGAAAATGTCCATTTGCATTTTCTGATTGTTCTAGAGGAAGCTGCTTTGCTAAAAGAACAGAACGCACCTTAGCAGTAACAGTTGCTAGAAAAGGACTTTGGAAGCTTCTCCTCATATCTCAGTTCTGTGTACAGTTTCTGAAATTATTTGAGGATTATGAAGGACATCAATCATCTAAATATAGATGTGTAATATGACAATCTACTCCTTTTCATACTTTTGCTTTTTAATATTCATAACTAAGCTTTGTGAACAATATTGTATGTAGGCTGACATTTGAGTAGCACAATTACTACCTGCTGTCATTCTGTCAGAGAAGGAAAAAAAAAAAATCACACAGTGGGGTAGGAACATAGTGTTTGTCACATTGTGACAAAGATTATTGGAGTGATTATGGGTACTTAGCAACTTGAGGCTGCAAGGAAATTGCTCTGTTTTCTCCTTCTCCCCCAGCTTCAGTGATGTTTGAGCAAAAATCATTATGATTCCCCCCCCCCAACATTCTTTTGCTTCACAGTCTGTTATTCAGGACAGGCAGTACAGAGAAGAAGCCTTGACAGGCTGGCCAGTGGGTTACAGGCAAATGGAATTTGCAAGTAAAAAATTATTTCAAATAAGAAATAGAGAAAATCAAAAAGCTAAATTGTTGTTTCAGTCTTCCCCTTGTAATTACCAGTATGATTTTCTAAGTTTTCAGAGTTAAATAAAAATATGGAAAAAGGCAGCAACTTAAGCATTGTATTGCAAACAGGGGAATATTTTGGTAACAAGCTAGATCACTGCGAGTAATTATTTTATTCTTCAAAAACTTGAAAGGGAAATTGAGACAATAAATGTACCGTGACAATTCAAATTTTAAGATGGTGTATATTATACAACACAGGGCTTGAAAGAAATTGCATTTTATTGATGGAAACAACCAACATTCTGAATGCATACTTCGTGTCAGTAGGAGCGGTGATTGCAGTGGGTGGTGTAAAATGTTTTAAAGCAGGCAGAACATAACATGATCTGTTTGTCTATGGTAAGATAAATGGCTTCATTGTATCAAATTGTTGTCACGATAATCCCCTGTCAGTGTAGTTAAACAGATGATCCAGATTTAAGAGTTTGAGTATATAGACCTTTACTTTCATAAGGCCATGGCAAATAACAATTCCTAATCTTTAACTTCCTTCAGAAGTACTGGGTGAGGAAGGAAGAATTAAGACAAACAAACAAACAAACCCAAAAAACCCCATTTAATTTTCATTGTAAAGGCCTAAGTTTACTTTTATTAGAATACTTTTACTGGCAACTGTCTTTTCTGACACTAAATATAATATGTTTTTAAGGAGCAAAGCATAGTCTTGACAGAATATAGTGACTGTTGCTGCTTATTGGTTTCGTGTTCAGGTAGGATCCAGACAAAACAAAATGGAAGGAAGAAGTATAGACATTTTAAGGGGAAAAAATGTTCAACTCCAGGGATTAGAATTTTATGCTTTTCCTGAAGCTGTTGTAATTAAGAATTCTGAAACAATAGTTCTCCAATCCTTATCCTCCTGGCTGTTCTGCTAAAAATGCCAGTTATAGCAATATGAGCACCATTTTTAAATTGATTTTTTGATAGGTAACTGATCTGATGTTGCCAGCTCTGACTAGCGAAAGGGTCATGAAACAACATTCGTAGTGGTTTGGGTGGTTTTGTTGGTTTGTTTTTTCTTTTCAGAATCATTGAAGAATTTGGTTTGGAAAGTACCTTAGAAAGTCATCCAGTCTGACCTCTTGCTCAAAGCAGGGCTGTCTCAGATTGCTCACGGCATTTTCCAGTTGAGTGTTGAAAACCTCCATGACATTTCTTAAACTCAGTGCAGTTTGCTACAGATTTCCCCTCTCACTTTGTGCTTACCTTTCCCTGATATTGGCCATGGTCCTCACCGGATCCTGTGGTGAGCCAGACCAGGAAGTCAAACAGGCAGAAAACTCACAACTTTCCCCATGGATGCACTTCTTTAACCCAGCTGCTCGTTTTCTTAAGAGTGGTTTAGATGTAGGTGTTTGCTTAGTAATAAAATGAGATCGACATAAATATATCAGCTCACACAACAGAGATCTGTGAACGCTGCTTGAATGCAGGTATCTGTTCATGTGATACAGAAGACTTAGGTCATATAGCACCAAAATAGTTCCAAAAAAGGTAATATAATATGCCATGGCCAAAAGGTTACAGTTATATGTACACCAATGCCAATAAGTAGTAGTCAGGAATAGGCCACTGTTGTTAGAAAAAGCAGTCTGGCTCACAGCCTGTTTTTGAATTGCCCTAAGGAAGAGAGAGAGAGTTTGAGTAAGCTGTATTAACTGTCTTTTCAGGGATTGCAAGCCATTGACTGCCTTCTGCTCTAGAAAGTGGAGAGATACTTACCCTGTACTGTGTAATACTTGTGTGTAATATACCTGGTACTCCCTAGAAGTGCTGGATTTATTGTGAATGCAGAGTAGACCAAATATCGTAATGAGGAGGATATAAAGCATGTGTTCTTCCTGTCACTAAAATAAGCTGTGTGGCATGCCTGCTGGCAAGATATGATACTACTGGACGGGACAATTGAAGATCTTGAAAAGGTAGGAGAGAAGGAGTAACAGAAAAAAATGAGTGACTAATTACTCTTTTATTCCTTCTCAGGAATAAGAATTTGCATGGTTTTATAATACAGCAGAGAGTAAGTGTTTCCTGAGTGGATACGGAGACAATGTATTTGAAGGTCTCTGGACCAAATAAGACCTATAGTCCTGAAAGGGATTTTACAAATTTGTATATAAATGTATGTGTGTTTGATAATCTTTACAGCAAGCTGGGTAATTTCAGGAGCCATTTTTTTCCCCAGATAGTTGTTTGGAATTTGTTCCTTTCTTAACTGTTCTGTACTGTGGAGATTAAGCCGTATCTTGTAGTTGCCTTGGTGGTTTCCTGTTTTCACTGCTGGCCACAGATTTTTCAGGTGTATTTCCTGTAAGTGTCCTTTTTATCAGATCAACTAAGTAAATATAGTTAGTGCAGAAATGGTAGGGACATCAAAAAGTGTTCAGCAACAGTTCTTGGGATTTGATCACAGGTATATCCTGGCTGATTTAAAACCTGAAGTAAATTCAAAGTGATGTATATATTGTCTTTACTATATCACAGTGTTGTATGGTTTTCTGCCTTTTTCTATCACTTTAGATTAGTTTTAACTGAGTTAGTACTGAAGAACACTAATAACTATTGCAGATTTTTATGGCCATCGTCTCAAGCATATTTCTGAAAACTATTGTCATGTGCATGTATTTGTTGACTTCCTATGTTTTCATTGTAATATCCTTTACAGCAAAATGTGTTTATATCCAAACTGCTAGCCAGTATGCATGTTTAGAAATAGTTTTGGTGTATAAATTAAGTTCTGTCACTGACAACGTATGTAGTGCATCTTGCTTGTGACTTTTGTAATTTTTGTATGTCATGGTTACCATGAGCATACTTGTCATCTATATACTTATTTGCATTTACCACCATAATGACACAAAACAGTATGCTGTACTGTGCTATTTTGACACTTTTACAACTTTGTGTGCCTTTTTTCCTGTACGTACATTTAGAAAGTATTATAAACACATCAAAAGCTTCTGCTAGGGTTGCCCATGGAAGCTGCTTGTCTTTATCTGATCTACGTTATTCCTAATTTTTAGTGACTGTGGAGTTCGTTTGCTTGCTTTTCTTTTTTCTTTTAGAAAACTTACTATGAGTAGTAAGCTTCTAGGGTGATCAGTGCTGCTTGAGTGGAAAGATAAATGTAATAATTTCTCTTCCTTTCCTCATTCAAGAAAATGTTCTAGTTTCGTGCATCATCAATAGTCTGGTGGTAGTAATGGTAAATAGCTCTACTAGTGATGTCACTGGTAAATGTTGTTCAGTTTTTGCACTTCTTCATAGTAAGCAGTGAAAGACTTTTCTTATATCTGCAGTGCATAATTTATCCCTTCCCATATGGTTTTTATTTTACTTATTTATTTTTAGGAGGAAAAAAAAGCACTTACTACCTGCTATTTCATGGAGTCTCTTTCTTTTTAAGCAATGAATATTAATATAATTTTTATTAATCAAAATTCCCTGAATTCTCATAATTCAGGCATAAACAGTGGTTACAAGGGAAAGGGTATGAATTATGTCTGCAGAAGACAATTTGTGCTTGTAGGTCTAGGTCACAGGTGAGGAAGCAGGGTTCTTTGAGTGAGTAAGATGCAGCCTGTAATGCTGCTCATCCTGAGAGAAATAAATCTGCTGGCTAAAATAGTTAAGGTAATGGAGATATAATGGGGGTGAAAAAGATAAGTTAAGGAAATAAGAGCTGAAGGCACTACTGTCATGAAAAAGACTAAGTCTAAGCATATAGCTGCAGTGGCCCTTTATTTGGTGCAATAATGCTATTAGCAGAATAGCTTTTGTTACTAGATTTAATATTTATACACACATAGTGACCCTATTACTGTTTTTGGCTAAAAAGAAATAGTAGGGCTCTTGTGTAACTTGTGGTTTAGCTCATCCTCCTTTCTCTTGTATGGAGGAAAATCTTAAATGAATTTATAATTGTCTTGGAGGACTGGGTCTATGAACTACTGTAAATTTTTAATGACCCATTCTGTAGACCCAAAATAAAAGAGTAGGTATCACAGAAATTCCTCAAAGGAATAGCATGCCAGTTTATTACCAACAAGTTGTATTAAAACTTATTTTTTGCGATATAGAAAAATTTGTTGTGAACTAAATAATACAGGCAAGTCTGGAGAAAATCTGCCTGTACCTTAGAGCATCCTAGTCGTTACTACTTTGCAATTGTGGACCTTTGTAGATATGAAATTGGACTGTGATTGAGTAGGAATCAAATTGTTTAATGTCTTGTTTGTGAAGAATTTCTTGGGTGTGAAGAAAGATCTGCAACAACTAATGTTGCGGATGTTTGTACTTAGTTGTCAGGCGGGAGCAGAAATGGGTTGATACAAATAGGTGTGTAGCAGTATTCAAAAATGTAGTGAAATAAAAAATTTTCACAATATTGTTTCTATTTGCTTTGCAGTTCTGTAGACAGGAATTGAATTAATTTGAACAATATTAAACATACAGCTTCCATGCTTACCTAACAATTTTGTTTGGCTGACAAAAACAATAACATCATTCCTGTTGGAATAGCTGTCAGCTTCTGTGTCTTCTGATGACATATAAACTTCATGGCAAAGATAACATACTCTTTGTCCTTTGGACCTCCCAGGAAACTTACTCTTTCCTTAAGAAGTACTTTGACAGAATGTAAGTTGTATACTAAAATTAGCTTTCAAATTTATTAGGACCCTTTAAAATTTAGATATTATTTTAGAATCATAGAACAGCCAGGTTGGAAGGTACCTCAAAAGATCATCTGGCCCAGCCATTGGTGGGAAAGGGAGCCTAGATGAGATTATCTAGCATCCTGTCCAGTCGCATCTTGAAAATCTCCAGTGATGGGGACTCACCACATCCCTGGGGAGGTTGTTCCAGTGAATGATTGTTCTTAGTGTAAAAAAATTCTTTCTTATGTTGAGATGAAACCTCTCCCAGTGCAACTTGTACCCATTGCCCTTTGTCTTCTCCATGTGGCTCCTTGTACAGAGAGAGCCTCTGTCCTCTTTGTAGCCACCCTTTAAGTACTGCAATACTATGATGAGTTCCTCTCTAAGCCTTCTCTTCCCTAGGGAGAAAAGACCTAATGCCTTAAGTCTTTCCTCATGGGGCAGGTTCTCCAGCCCTTTGATCATCTTCATGGCCCTCCTTTGGACCCTCTCCAATCTGTCCATGTCCTCCTTGAATTGTGGGGACCAGAACTGGACACAGGACTCCAGGCACAGCCTGAGAAGCGCTGGGTAGTGGGAGCTATTTCATTCCTCATTCTTGAGAGTTCTTGTGGTTGTGTACATTGAGGGCATTGAGGGCCAAATAGAATTTCATACACTGAAAGCTTTTAAAATTGTAGGGAATATACAGCTTAATATCTCATTTAGTAGTTCTTAAAATACATCTCACTATTCTCGGACAGTCTTTTCCAACATTTTTCCGTGTATGGAATGATTAAGGAAGTTTTTCTTCAGATGGTGTTAATTACTAGAATGTGGGCAAGGTTTAAAGTTGTAGGGTGAAAATAGTGAAATACAGAAGTCCTTGATTCACAAAAGCTCCTGAGCTGGCTGTGAGTTTCAAGTGAAGACAATTCCTACTGAAGTCTGAAACCCATCATCATACCCTCTCACAGAGCTGGCTGTGAGATGAGAGCCCACTGTTATGTCAGAGCATATTGTAATTATGGCCAGCTTGCTTTGTTGATCAGTGTGAGCCAAATAAGTGCTGTGTGCTGGTATGTACTTCTGTTATAAAGGTATTTTTGTTTTTAAATGACATGTTTTTCATGTGTTCATTGGTAAAGGGAATTGCTTTGAATTAGTGACTTCAGAAAACTATAGAGTGAAACTGTTTTTTTTTTTTCCAGAATATATTCCGTCCTTAAGGTAGTTTGAAAAAGCCACAGAAGTTATTGTATGATATACTTGCCTTTATTAGGCACTGGAATTGGTGACACAAAATCATCTTCACACTTCACACTTAAGTTGCATTTAATTTTGCAGGTATAATCCCCAGGGCAGAAATGTTTGTGATATGGTAAAGAATATGAAAAATATCTGTAGCTTTTCATGTTGTTGAAATGCTGTTGAATTCTTGTTGCTCTCCACTGCACTCATCATTTCGACAAAAACTGTAAATTCGTAAGAGCGCTTACCTCATAGATATTCTTTTATTTTAGTCCTTAGAGCTGAGAAGATCTGAGTCTACAGTAACTGAAGCACCTTGGGATTTTGTTTTTCCTTTGGCATATTGAGTAGTATATATTAATTCTTCCTGCTTTTTCTTTTGTAAGTCTTTTATCAAGCTTTGAATTTTAATAAATAAATCCACGTGGCAAAGTAAGCAGATGGGCCACAAAGTCAAGTTACATGCACCCTCTAGGGAAAAAAACCCACCACTTGAATTTCTTAAGATCATAGGGGACAGATCCTTGACACTACTATGGCTATGCTTGGAGCTAAGATAAGTCATGATAGATAAAAATATCCTTGTCATCATATTTTGGCATTTTATTTTCAGTATGTATGATTTGCAGTATCAGTCTAATATATTCTTTCTTGAAATCTGAGCTTTCTAACAGCAAAAGAATTAGAAGTCTTTCTGATAAATTAGTAAAGCTTCAGAAGTACAACTCAAGACTTGAAATAAAATAAAATTAGCTTAACAATAAGATCTCATTTTATATGGAGAAAGGGTCTTGCACGTATGTAATAACGGCAGTCACCAGAAGGCAATGTTCATCTTACTTTTTACATACCTGTTCGCAGTTGTATGCTGTTCAGTCTGAAAAATGGGGCTGAACTGTTATGTCTGTAATGAAATTTATGCAACTGTGTGGAGCAGTTGCAAGTAGTATGTAATTTTGCCTTTCGCTTTCTAGCTGCAATACATTCCAAGCTGGAAAATAATATGAAGGATTTTGATTAAAGCTCCAGAAGAGACGTTGATTTGCTCAATTCATTTTGGTCAGCTTCCAAAGGAATGTTCTGTGTGTACTCAAAATAAATTGTGACCGCAAAACTTTTTTGATCATGCATCAATTTCTCCTTCAATGGAAGCACATTTTGAAAAATTCCAATCTGCTTCTAAAATAAAGCTAACCCTACCACAGCAAACAGTGGTCTTTTTTATAGACTGTATTAGTGAAACATGTGGTACTACCTAAAAGAAAAAACAGAAATACTTCTTGCATCATATTTTGAAGTCACAACGGTGTGTGCTCTTTTGTGATTTAAGAGTCCCATGAAGAACTCTTGAGTATTATTATAGCATACTAACAAGGAAAAAGACAACAAAATACACATATGTACACAAAAGCCCCGAACTTCTCTTTGTGCATCAGTTTCAAACCAGGGTGAGCTGCATGATGCAAGTTTTTTTACACCTGTGAGCCAGTTTTCAGTAGGAATTTATGGACTTGCTAGTATAAAATCCTGTCAGTGCAGGAGACTTACAGGGAAGTGTTTTAATTATGTTTATCTCCAATAAGCAGAGAGGGAGGTTCGTAAATCTTTACATATCTTGTATTTTGATTTAAGGTCAGATCACCTGGTTCGGCTATGAAAGTCCTCGTAGTTTCTGGGACTACATTCGAGTAGCTTGCCGAAAAGTCTCTCACAATTGCATCTGCAGTATTGAGAACATGGAGAATGTCGGTTCTTCTAGAGCTAAGGTAGGGAAGAGAAAGGTCAAACTGACTTTTTTATTACATTGTTCTGTGTAAAATACAGGTGACGTTTCTGTACCCAGAAGAAAAACATATTACTAAGCTTGCCCCACAAAATTTTTCATTGTTTGAAATAATTATTTTTTTATATGTACCTAGTAAGTATTTACTTAAAAAAACCAAACACTTTTAAAGCTAAATGTGTTTCCTTTCAAATTTATGTTATTCAGTAGAAATCTCAAATTCTCTATTCAGTGAGCATGTTGTATTATAAAATGATTGCCTTCACATTTTTGAACTTACATAATTTTTTGAAAATGCAGTATGTTGAGGGAAATTAAGTTCACGTGGGCATGCCTAACAAATATTATTTTAAAATTGTAGAAATTTGACACACCCCCCCCCTACCTAAGTATCATTTTATTTTGTATATAATTTATGCACTAACAGAAAAGGTGTGATCAACTCTTGAGTTTGTTGGTATGATTGTGCAGGAAGCCTTTAATAGATTTATTTGCTAATAAAGATCCATCATTTTAAAGGATCTGTATAGAAATTACATCACAATTCCTGATTGTAGGTATGATGGAAACATTAAGGAAGTAACAATTTAATGTGTTTATATGCATATGAACTGAATAAGAATAAGCTTTAAACTGACCTATCGTTAAATCTTAATAGTGTGAGACAATGTAGACCAACACCTTAAAAAAATACTGTTGGACAGAGATTACAAGTTCTTTTTACTAGATTGGAATGCTTTTCAATAGTTTATATTTCTGTGTAAAGCAGCCTTGATTGATAACTGAGAACCTTCTGACTTGAAAGTATAAGTAGTATAAAAGAATGCACAAATTAATGTTCTTAATACTTTTTATTCTTAAATGAACTGGAATCAGTTGTTTGAACAAGTATGCAAAGTGTGTTCCATGGCTATTTTAAAAATCCTGTAGTTCCAGATTTTTATTATGCTCTGGATTATTCACAGTTGGTGTCATTGGTGAGGTGGAAATATTTAGCTTGTTATATACAAAAACTTTGTAGGTTTTTTTCAGGGGCATGATGGTGGTTTATACAATTTAAATTACAGGTATTTATGCAACCACAATTTTCTTCAATAAAAGATGATGCTTAGATCAAGCAGCACCATGAATCTAGTAGATCTTTGAGCAGCCATTCTGATGATCCATAGTATTGCAGAACAGCTCATTTGCTATGTCTACTGTGGCTCCTTTCTTCTTTTATATAGACCCGGTTTTAAATTGTATATAGTAAACATATCTGTAATTTGTGTGGAAGCTTTAAAATGCTTGAGATTCTATGGCAAAAAGCTATTGACTGGTTTTCCTATCCAGAATATTACATGCTCTTCCTAGCACTCAATGTACTGGAGTAGTAGACTGATAATGTAAGTCATGCAGCTTTTCTTCTTGCTTATGTTGAGATCTGGAAATTCAGATAATTTGGAGAACTTATTTCAAAATACTTTCTGGAGAGACTCATGTTCTAGGATGTGATGCTTGTATATTCGAGATTTATTTTAAAGGTATTTCTGAATTCCAAGATTTTAATAGATATGAATATTTAAATTTAGTAGATAATAAGATGCAAAGCTATTTTCTGAAATACTCTTATAAATAAATTAAAATTTTCTTTTACTCTGTTGAAAACTCCATGCCAAATAGTAAACAAAGCAGCTAATTTATGCAGCAAGTGTGGAGAGCGGTGTTGAATTTTTAAAGGTGCGTGTGGGAGTATTTTGGATGTCTGTATCTGAAAAGATTGGAGGCATGTTGACACAATACCAATGGTATGCATGAGTTTTACTGGTGGTCCAAACGAGTGTCTGCTTCACCCTGGAAGCTGTTAGTAGGGGTTTGCCAGTGCTAGTTAGCCCTGCTTTCACTGGAGATGCGTAGGCTTTAGTCATTAGCTAAGCTGCATCATCAGGGTTTGACTGTTTCACGCATGTTCTAAATAACTGCAACATAAAGACAGCTATCCAGATAAACCTCCTTTTAATTTTAGTGCACACTATGTTAAAGTTTTTGCTGTGTTGTTGGTATTTATGAAAGCAAATTTTTTTGTTATTTAGCATCTGCGTATCTTATTATAGGTTTAGTTTGATCTAAGTCTATATAAATTAAAAGTAGGATTATAATCTACTGCAGGTGGTTTTGGTAGAAAGTCTGTAGTGATATTCAGCTAGATGTCAATAAGCACCAAATATATTAAGCAGAAAGACGTCTTACTACTTATATAACTATTTGTAAGTTTATATGGGTTGCAAGAAATATTCCTGGTGTTCTCAAAATGACAGTCATAACTATGGCAGCCATTTGAAATGTGTCTTTCTTGTAAACTACAATCCTGTGTACTAGACCTGTAAACATAGTGCAATATACATTCCTAAAGGTTATTTTTGAAGCTATTGCTTTTGTTTATAGAACTGTTTCAATGAAGTTTCGCTTTTGGACTACAAGTTTTAGGCCTCTTAGATTTTATTTCATTCCTGTATATTATGTGCACCTTCTGTAATGATGTCCTTACCGAGGGAGAAAACAATTTATGCAAATTACATAATAAAGATATGTCACTGAGTTATAATTTTTTTTTATTCATCCCACAAATATTTGAATGAATGCAGAGAATTAGTTCTTACTTAAATCATCTTGAGGGTAGGTTACTGCTGCTTCACAGTGGAACAGATTGGATGCTTCCAATACCATCGTCTTTAAAATGAAAAGCTTTCTGCCCTGATCTGCTACCACTTATGCACATGAGATTTTCAAAAGGCTGGAGTATACAATTGAAGCAAAATCATTCCCCCCTCCCCCCCTAAAATTTTGGAGAACTTTATTTCAAAATAAATATTATTTGTAAGAATGCATTTTCTATTTTCATTATTACTATACTGAAGTACATCTTAGCAACAATTTCTGTTTAGTGGTAATTTTGTTAATCAGTTCATTTCAGCCAGGTAAATCAACTGTATTCATTTTCAGATGTAAAATTAAGTGTTTCATTCTATAATACTTAAATATTTGATATCTGTTTCTTCTTGCAGGGTCGAGCCTGGATCAGAGTAGCACTTATGGAAAAGCATTTGTCTGAATATATTTCCACAGCTCTGAGAGACTTCAAAACAACCAGGTCTCTAAGACTTACATTTTTGCAATATTTTAGCAAATGTTGCTTAAGTGAGGGACTTTGGTTTGAAAGTGAATGTTCCACTTGATTTGTATAGGAAAGGATGTCACCGGTAAAAGAGCTGTAACCTAGTAAAAGATATCTGGAGTTGATATCAATTGACTGGATTTTAGCATGTGTAAAACTGCACAATTGAAAATCTCTTTGTGATTTTAAAAATGTGGAAATAAGTTTGGAATTATTGAAAGGTCAAAAGACAATAAAACCTCTCTAAAGAAGGAACTAATTCTGAAATTGTAGCGTGATAAAGACAGAAGATGTAATGTTCCTTTCAAAATTAGGTATGGTTCACAGAAAGCCCTAGAAACTCAGTAAAAAATAATTTTTATTTGAACTTTTCTTGAAGAAGAAAGGAAGAGAATTCCAGGAAACTTTTGAGAAATATAGAGAAACAGAATTAGTGATCAGGCATAGCTAAGATTCTTGATGTAATATGAAAAATGTGTAACAGATTTTTGTTGTACCTTCTAATGGTGAAAGCTGTTATGGACAAGAATATGCTTTGTGATAGAAAGTACTCTGGCAGTTTTGGACTTGTTCTAGATAATGTGATTATTATATGATGCTTTATCCTGTAACAAGTGTGTCTTGTAGATTTATGATGAAGTCATCTAAATATGAGTGGGTCTGTAACATGTTGCGGTACCTTATGTTGAACTCTAAAAGTTTTAGACATACTGAATGGACTATTTAAACAATAAGAATTTTCTCTGTAAGGACTTCTGTTCATTTAGAATGTTATTTCTGTTTGTAATACTATTTGTCCACAGATCTCCATATATTTTGCCAATATTAAGGTGACTTTGAAACACGACTAGGTAAACATCCCATTTTATTGAAGTTTCCAGACCTGTCGTCTTTATTTTACGCAGATTTGCTTGCATTTACAGTAGACAGGAAGCTCATAAAACAAAATGTTCTGGAAAAGATTTACTCATGTTGCCTCACACTGAAAAGTCACTTGGGTTTTTGAGGGGGAGATGAGGAGGAAGAGGAGGGTTACAAACTATGTAGTTAAGTAGTACGTTCTTTGTCCCTGTTTGGTAGTGCGGTTTGTTTGCTAGTGGATAACAGTGGTATTATTTTATTAGCAGTTTCAAATTCATTTATTTGAACATGTTAATGTTTCATATATTTGAATGTACTTTCAGTGGTATAGCTTTTGGAAACAACCTCTCTTGCATTCCAAACATAGTAAGTGCAAAGTTTTGAAGTAATATTTTAAATACATCTAATGGAAATAAAAGTTACAGTTTCAGATCTTGGTAGTCTGGGTTTCAAATTCACTAGCAATAATGGACACACTCTCTTTTCCGGTGTGGGATTTCAGATACCTACTAAGTGGCCTGATTTTTTTTTTGGTGATGCTTTGCACCGTTTATTTAGCATTTTAAATTATGTATTGTGCTATAGGTATATTTAATAATTTATATAAACTATAAATATCATATATTACACATGTATATGTAGCATATGAGATTCATCTATCATACTGCTAGCTCTTTTTAAACCTCACTGCTGTATTTAGGTGCCTGATCTTAGGGCTAGTCCATTAATGAAGCAGCACATTATTAGTGCTGGATCTGCATATTACACTTGGAAGGGAGTTGGATTAAGCATGGGCACACAATTATTTTTCTAACAAATTGGTCAGCACAGACTCTTAAGTTAAAGTAGACTGTTCTGTTGTGAGATGTCAACTGCATAACACTGAAAGAAGATTTGTGAATTTTCCAAGGGGACTGTTGTTTTGGCTGGATTACTGTAGCTGGTTTAAGAAACATTGCCACTGTCAGACTAACATCTGCATCTCACTGTTACAAGTATGCCCTGTCTTTTTTGTGTGATTACTTCCTAGGCACCATTTTACAATATGAACTGAACACAGTACAGATTGGTACCTGGCAGTGACTTTACAGATGCCAGTGAAATGTTTTGTAATCAGCTTGTACTGGGAACATTGCTGTTAGTTCACAAATAAGAGTAACTGTGCTGAATCAGACTGTAAAGTCCATCTAGCGCAGTATTCTGTCTCAACCAGTGGCCAGTTTAGCCTCCTGGTGCCCTTCCTGAAATCAGAGGGTAGAGAGCTGTGTCTGTACATCATGGCCTCAGTGTCAGGACTATAATCTCTATCTTCCCAGAGGAAGTCTTCCAGATTTCTTGCTTCCACTGAGAACATCCAAGGTCTTGGACAACTTGTTTCCTTACAGCAAATGGGTGTCTGTAATGACACTGCAAAAGTGGGACTTCTGACAGTGTACATTATAACACAGTTCAATCTTTGGAGCTGTGCCCCAAAATGTGTCTTTTCTGGATGTTCGCCATGCAGCCAGCTCCAGCTCTCACTGAGCCATCCCAATGCTTTCATGCAGTTCTTAAAACAGATGGAGCTTTTGGTAGGGCAGTGTTGCTGGTATTTGTCTGAAAGACAGGTTGCATTCAGTAACCTGGCACCTTCTTGCAGTCATACGTTGCTAGAATGTATAGGTGGACTGTGCATCTCGGTTTCTGGTAAGTGACTTTTCAACCTTGCCTTTGGTACTGAACAGTTCTTGGTTTCCCTCTTTCCACATGTAACACTCCGGTGTATTCTAGTGACCTTTCTGCCTCTGCTGCTGCCAAGACTCCTTTAACACAGAAATTAAAGTTGTGTGCTACTTTGCTAAACAGACCAAATGCCTTTTTACAAGGCCATGCATGGCGATGGTGGGTCCTATTCGCCCACCCTGTGCCTGGAACGTTGTCTGGACGTAGCTTCTGTGGTAGCTGGGAAGAGCTGTAATAATAAATGGGAGAAAATGGGGAGGTGGTGAGGGAATACAGATTTTAAAATTGTTGCTTTATTGGTCACTGTTCTCAAGCAGTCTTCACAAGTCTGCATATACCAGGGTATGTGAAGTGTATTTTGAGATCAAACCATGGAGTTTTAAAACTTTGGCCAATAGGTGTTTTACAATAAAAAATGGTTTTAAGAGTACACTCCTCCTTCAAATAATGAAAATTTTAATTCTCAGAATAACTGGATGCAGCAAGCATCTTCCCAGCATGCAGTATTTTAAGAAAAAGTATGCTACCTGGAAAATAGCTGATTTGTGAAAATATTTTTTTTTTAAATAATCAACTACTAAGAATGAAGAGTGAATGTTGAACTTTAAAACAGCCTGCAAGTACAATTGTGAGAGAGAACTTTTTTTTCATACGATGGAATAATTATTTTTTTAATGTACGTGACACAAATTCTTCCTTTCAGTAGTTAAGTATAAGATATGTTCATCATTTTCTTTGCATTTTGTCCGTCCTGTTCTACTATTTCTTAGGGCTAATACCGTAAATTCTTTTTGCTTCTGTCTAAATTTTTATGTGCTCTAAGATTGTGGTGTTTTGTGCTGTGCAGTCTATTGGTTTGCTTTACTTGAAATGAAACGTGAATTTCAAGTAAAGTTGAAATAGTTTAAATAGTTAAATAGTTAAAGTTTAACTTTAACTTTTAACTTTAACTTTAGCACTTCTAGATTTTAAAAGCTTAACCTACAAATTTCAATTTCAAGCCCCTGGGGTTCACATGAGTTGTTTTTTTTTAAACTGGATTTCTTCAGTTTTCTGTTAACTATAAAAACCATTATTATTTGAGAGAAAATGGTATTAACTGAACTAATTTCTTTTTTATTGAAGGAGATTTTATGAGGATGGAGCAATTGTTCTTGGTGAAGAAGCAAATATGCTTGCTGGTATGCTGTTGGGACTCAATGCAATTGATTTCAGGTATTATATTTGCATGCTTCATAACAAAATGCTCAGGAAAAGTACTTATAAATTGATGCATTATGGAAAACATTGTTAGATTCTCTTGATAGTTTGAGAGACAAAACTTAGGTGGGGGGAAGGAGGGGGAGGGAGAGAGATTGATCTTGAACGGCTCTTCTAGGTAAGAACAAAGTTATGCCATAGTTTATATAGCTGCATGATTACATGGTCTTTCTTTCAGGTATCAAAATCCTGAAAGCAATCAGAAGTATAATTGCAGAAGGTATATCAAACCTATTAAGTGAAGTTTACAGACAATTGAATCTTTTAAAGCTATTTTTAAACTGTAGGGAAAACTGTGTGATTAAATACGTGGTTATGCCCTCGTACTCAATGACAGCATTGTAACTGCATATGTAGAAGGTGTAGGTATCTTTAACTTTAGCACTTCTAGATTTTAAAAGCTTAACCTACAAATGACTGTTTAGTATTAATTTGTGTTATAATTAACTGCAGCTGAACTGCAACGTATCATCAGATTGTATGAATTTACCTTTGCAACCTCTAGCTAGACTTCTGTGTGCTTTGTTATATGATTAATTCTGTGTTTTGGGGTAATGAAGGTGCAAGCACACCCTAGATAATATAAAAAACATCTTGGGGCGTGTGTGTGTGTGTATATATATATAAAAAAACATCAGCAAGGTATAAAGACTAGAGTACCTATGAAAAGATCAAACCTGGCTGGTGCAGGGCCCTGTTAATATGCCTGGTTGGGCCCACTTAGCCTCATACAGAGCCATTGGGGTAGTGTTTCATAATACAGCATAGGGAAAAGGAGAGTGATAATGCTTTTCTCCAGTCTTCTGGCAGTACACTGTTAATATTTACCCTGCAGCAGCATTAATGCTTGTCATAAACCAATTTAGGAGATAAACTGGTAGAAAACAGCACATAGTCTCACTGGATGCACTGAGTGATTGATTGTTGCCAAAAGGCCTTTGGAGATTTACTCCTGCTTATGTACCCTTATACCAGTTTTGAGGCTTGTTGGACCCTTCTGTAAGCCCACTTAACTTGTTAAAGAGTAAAAAACCATACCCAGTAAGAAGACAGGATAGCTCTTTTGTTGTTAACTCGTTTGGTTCACGGAAGCATCCTGTTAGTGGCAGAGATGATGGAACCATAAGGCTTAGAGAAAAGAAGAAGTAAGAAGGATTGAGTAATATCTTCCCTTTCTGGTGGCAGCGAGCGTTTAGTTCAGCTGCCTGTGGAACTGCAACTGGATGCTAAAGGGGAAAAAAACCTAAAAATTCAGGTCTTGATGGCTGAACTAGCTCATCATGGAGTCAGATAAGTGCCAATACCACTGTAAGGAGGAGAAAGGGAATGTCTGGTTGGGGTTTAAAAAAATTTTAAAAAAGAAAGAAAAAGCAGGGAGGGACAAGTTGAAAATGCAGGATAGCTTCTTTTGCCAGCATTTAGTTATTAGATTGGCTTAACTGCATCCTCAACATATGTTCTGGAGGAACAGAAGTGTGCTGCAAGATGATAAGAGAGCTAGCCTTGCATACAGCAAATCCAAACCTTACCAGATTAGTTTAAGCTTTACACTGTATGAAATTAAACTGCTTCTGTATGAGCACTATACTTGGAAGGACTGTAGCTATACATGAATAAGAAGTATCATGAATAAGAAGTATAGCAAGAGTAGGTCTGCAGTATGTAAATCCTCCCATAAATAATCATCAATTAACTGTGTTTGTCTCGCATAAGCCTCAGTGATACATACTACCGGTATGAGAGCTTAGTTGTAGGAATGCACTTGTTCTTCCTTTGTCCTCTGATTTCTAATATAAGCATATTTATAGGTATCTGTTAATAGTATTCAGAGTAATGATTGGTTCTCGTTGGAGACATTTAAGTTTTTGTCAATGCAGTTTTTAAGAGCCTAAAAATTTTCTGGGCAAAATAGGAACATAGTGCTACAGGAGCATTTTTATTGTGCCACATATAATTCATAGTATTGTGTTTTGAATGGCTGAGGAGCTGTAGCCATTCTTTGCATGTTATAGTTGAGATTTTTTTTTTTTCAGTTCAAACAGTCTCTTATAAATGTTGACTGGCTTATCTATGTGGAACTGTAAATAAGACTTTGGGGTGGAGATTGGGGAACCCAGGTGAGAACAGAATCTAAATATTTTTTTTCCCCCTCACAGCAATGTGGAATTATGTAGCTACTTAAAATAATTGAGATTTTGCAGGGGTTTTTTTTTGTTGTTTTCTTTGCTTTTCTTTTCTTAGGGAAAAAATCCCCTTCAGATGTACTTCCCAAATACCACTTAAGTGACTGCATTGTAAAAAATGGCACTTTGCAATTAAGTTAGCAAAAGCTGTGTCTTACTAGAGTCTGGTTTTTTGATGACAGAGATAGGAGGAGTGAGGAATATGAGCCTTGTGGAAGCATAATTAATTTTGTCACTTCTGTGATAATTAAACATGATTCAAATACCATCTTCTATATCCAGTACAAAAAGAATACAGTGTAGATGAGAGCTTTATAAAGCTACGGCCATTTAAGAACATTTTCTGAAAGTTAGTTTCATTAGTGTTCCTCATCTTCCTGCAGCCCAACACCAGAAAGTATCTGAAAGGAGAAAGGCTCTGAAAGGCTGTGGATGTGGTCTACCTGGACTTCAGCAAGGCCTTTGACACCGTCTCCCATAGCATTCTCCTAGAAAAGCTGGCGGCTCACGGCTTAGACAGGTGTACTCTGCGCTGGGTCAAAAACTGGCTGGACGGCCGGGCCCAGAGAGTTGTGGTGAATGGAGTTAAATCCAGTTGGCAGCTGGCCACAAGCGGTGTTCCCCAGGGCTCAGTTTTGGGGCCGGTCTTGTTTAATATCTTTATCGATGATCTGGATGAGGGGATCGAGTGCACCCTCAGTAAGTTTGCAGACGACACCAAGTTGGGCGGGAGTGTTGATCTGCTCGAGGGTAGGAAGGCTCTGCAGAGGGACCTGGACAGGCTGGATCGATGGGCCGAGGCCAATTGTATGAGGTTCAACAAGGCCAAGTGCCGGGTCCTGCACTTCGGCCACAACAACCCCATGCAGCGCTACAGGCTTGGGGAAGAGTGGCTGGAAAGCTGCCTGGCGGAAAAGGATCTGGGGGTGTTGGTCGACAGCCGGCTGAACATGAGCCGACCGTGTGCCCAGGCGGCCAAGAAGGCCAATGGCATCCTGGCCTGTATCAGAAATAGTGTGGCCAGCAGGAGTAGGGAAGTGATTGTGCCCCTGTACTCGGCACTGGTGAGGCCGCACCTCAAATACCGTGTTCAGTTTTGGGCCCCTCACTACAAGAAGGATGTCGAGGTGCTGGAGCGTGTCCAGAGAAGGGCAACGAGGCTGGTGAGGGGTCTGGAGAACAAGTCTTATGAGGAGCGGCTGAGGGAACTGGGGTTGTTTAGCCTGGAGAAGAGAAGGCTCAGGGAGACCTTATCGCTCTCTACAACTACCTGAAAGGAGGCTGTAGCGAGGTGGGTGTCAGTCTCTTCTCCCAAGTAACAAGTGATAGGACAAGAGGAAATGGCCTCAGGTTGCGCCAGGGGAGGTTTAGCTTGGATGGGAGGAAAAACTTCTTTACTGAAAGAGTGGTGAAACATTGGAACAGGCTGCCCAGGGGAGTGGTGGAGTCCCCATCCCTGGAGGTATTTAAAAGACGTGTAGATGAGGCGCTTAGGGACATGGTTTAGTGGGCATGGTGGTGTTGGGTCGACGGTTGGACTCGATGATCTTAGAGGTCTTTTCCAACCTCAATGATTCTATGATTCTATGATTTTTGAGAACTGATTTTTGACTTAAAGTTAGTAGGATGGTTACGTAAGCACTCTGCAAACACTTTAAATGAGTTTAAATACTGAAGATTTCAAGCTCATTCATAGCTCTTCTGTTTCTCTTGCTTCAGCTAACTTTCTTTTTCCTGTTATTCCCTTGCAATCCATCTGTATTTTCAGAATAAAAGCAAATATTTAAAAATTAGGGTTTATACCACTTGCCCTGATCTATTCACTGATAATGTGGAATTTCTGTTTGTTGGGGTTTTCATTATCCTATAATATGCTCGGTGACTCCCATTTAATATTAAACAGTGTAGCTCGGCTGAATAGGATTTCAGTGTTAAATACTCTAGGCCTTTCTTATTACCAAAAAGTTAAGAAAAATCAAATTTCACATTGGTAAGATTCAACTGTCACTGTCACTTAATTTTCTTGTTATAATCTTATAATTGTTTCTCTGTTTTATCAGTTTTTGTCTGAAGGGTGAGGGATTGGATGGCAGCTTTCCAGCTGTCATAGATTATACACCGTACTTGAAGTTCACCCAAAGGTACTTTTTATCTTTACACTGCTCTTTTTATTTTATTTCATTGGCAAAATTTTACTTCATACTGGGCCTCTTACTTTTCATTTCACTTTCAAAATAGTATCCATATCTAAATACAAACCTGTACACTCGGCTACCTTGCTTTTTCAGACTGGTGGAATTATTACATGACTCATCAGATGAGTCATGCTAACTTTGTTTACTTGGATTAGAATCACAGTTCAGCAGGAGTCAAATTTTTTATTTCCTTTGTAGATCACCAGACCAAGTTGTCCTTTCTCTTGGGCCTTTTCTGTGTAGCCATAAACTTAAAAGTAGTTATTTTGTAAATAAAAATTATATATGCCCTGGTAAATGGTAAGATAGGACAAATAAGGAGTATGCAGTATGACCAGTTAGCACATAATAGAAAATCATGACCAGTTGTGTATGTAATCTGGCCTTTCAGCTACATTTTGCCTCTCTGATCAGCCGTATGATTAATAATAAAAAGAATGATCACTGTCTAACAGATCAGATAGCAATCTGGCATCTCCAAAACGCATGGAAATTAATGGGATGTGTTACATTGTTAGGTTTGCCAAAATGAAGAAGGCAGTTGGGAGTTAGGAATAGTCTTGAATATGTACAACTGAACATGAAACATCCTAGTTATTATCTTGAAGTTCTTATTAGCTTACATGTTAATGACAAATTGCATGGTTCAGTTAAAGCAGAATTTGCATCACGGCAGGATCGTGGGGTTGCAGGAATCACTACTTAAAAAAACTAGTAAATGCTGTTAATGTAGTGGAAAGCATATTTTGTAAGGGAAGATTTCAAATGGGTAGTGGGATAAATTAAAATTCTTGTCTTTGAGACAGATGTCTGAATTCTCTGGCATACATTGATTCTGGATGATATGGAGATATTTTAACAATGAATCTGCATACTAGTAGGGAGATACTTATGTTCTGTGAAATAACAGGCACATGGTCTTCGCTACAACCATAACTATACATTCTCATTTAAATTTATCATGATTTAATATAACGACAATCACTTTTTTATGTTTCTGCATTGTTAGAAACAAATACAATTTATTTTCAGATACTACTCTTTGCCCTGAATTTGTGAAGGAAAGATTAAGTCACCACTTCCTTAGATAGCATATTGTAATGCATTGGCCCTTTGTATTCCAGGAGAGTATCCCACGTACGTCTGTGGCAAGTGTCTGACTTGCCCAAGACAACTTGACTAAGATCACAAGCAAATCTTTGCCCATTCTTTAGGTGGCTATACAAACAAAAGCTTGAAATATAAGTTATATTTGGTGATCTATCCTATCCCAACATTTCAGTTCTTTTTGGTTTACAGAGCTTTAGATATCTTTAAGAACTGTGGTGCTTTAATTTCAAGGGGAATTTGCATTTTAACAAACACAGCTTTTCACTTGGCTAATTAATATGATCCTTCAGTTCTGACAGCATCAGCAGTGATGAAGAAGAGCTAAGAACGCTGGGCAGTAGTGGCAGTGAAGGCAGCACTCCAGAGAATGTTGGTCCTCCATTCATCACGGATGAAAACAGTTGGTACAACAAATGCAAAAGGGTAGAACAGAAGTACCGGCTTGCGTTGGAACAGAAGGTAAAAGATTAGTCGGGGGGGGGGGGGGGGGGTGGTGATGGAGCCAAAGCTCGTCACCAGCCAACTGGTGACACATCCCTTTAAGTAAAGGCAGAAAAATATATTAAATATTATTTAGCTTCATGTAAATGGTCTTAACATTTACGATCCTCAGAGTATCTAAGTATCTTTGCTCATTAATTTGAGGGAAAAGAGGTTTGGGGAGAGGGGGAAGAGAATAATAGTAATAATTTGGAGATCAGATTTCACAATCTAATGTAGAAGCTTTGGCTCCATTTTCCAATCTCAGAGTTACAGGCAGTGTATCTCTGAAGCTGTTAGGTTGTGAGCTTGAAGTGAACACGACTGTCCACATGGTTTTCCTCTTCCTTAGAGGCCATAGAATTTTACTGATGTAGATAGACTGCCAGTTGAAGGCTTTTATAATGATAGTGATGTTAAACTTTAACATTTAGTCTTACGGTAAACGAAAATGATCACCAAAGTAATCCATCTAGGAATGAAAAGCAGAACTATCGTCTCAGTGATACTGAGATGGGTTTTCAGAAAATATATAGTTTTAAGACCTGCTTCAAGCTAGAATGGGGAAATAAAAAAAAGAGTGTGTTTGCATTTTTTTTTAATAATTTAGGTGGCATATTGAATGTTATTATAGAAACCAAAGGTAGGTTCTCCCTCTACCACCCAAAATACTGTAAGTTAAATGTGAAGTGAAGTATATGTCCGAACTTTTTAGTATTTCCATATTTTTAAAAGCAAAGTGCTTGTCAGTTTTTCATAACACTCAACTACAGAGACAACAATGTGTATTAGCTGGTGGCAGAGAGAAGGGGGAAGACTGTTCATAGACGCTGAAGAAGCAGTGCACAGAAAAAGAAAGGAGGGGTCAGAAAAAATGAAAGTGAAAAAAAAATGAGAGACAAATGGTTAATGTTTTTAAAGATCTTCTGCCACTTGGGACTCAGTACATTAACTGTGGCTCAGGTCCTGGTACCTACTCAGTCACATACATATTTAAATTCTAAGAATGGTTGTTGGCATGATTTTGGCCTGGGACAACTAGCACTCTCACAGATTATTTCAAGTCACTGTTTGTGAATTAGTGTTTGTCAGTGATCATTCCAAATAACCAGTATGACTTCAGACATGGTCCTTTGGAACTAGAGTTTTAGTATAGATATAGCCAGACTGAGAAAATGTACCTGAGAAGGAGTCCTGGCTATGTTCAATTCATTAGGGTAAATGTAGCTATGGATTGTTAAATGCCAGTCTTAATACGGAATGGATAGAATCAAAGTTGGTTTACTTTAATGCATGTGAGAGAACCTAGTTAAGGTTTTTCTAAGTAACAGTGAAAAAGTCAGACTTACTGTGGGATGATAGATGCGAGAGGTATTTTTTAAAAAATATGCATACAATTACTTGTTTTCTATTTTTGGTCCCTTAGACTTCTCATTTTTGAAATATGACCTTAAATGTTGGCATCCAGGTTGCTGGTACAATCTTCTCAGCCAGTGTGGTATCACTTTCCATATGGAAAGAACTTGTGTTCCTTGGGGCTCTCTCTGCTACAGAGGACATTTTCCCTGCTTTTGTAAACCAAAATGCGCCATTCAAAAGGAATTTCTTTAAATACATAAACAAAATGAAAACCTTTCCCTCCCCACCCCAACAGTCCTTGAAGCACAGGAACATATTCAAGACAGCATTTCATCCTTGTGTCCAGACAAAAACATAGGATTGGTTTGAACTCTGCTCTTCCCCCCTCCCTGCCCCAAAGATTGTAAAATATTTTGGGGTTTAATGAGGACAGTGTCATCAGCTCTGGAGAAGCATTGAAGGGAACAAAATAGGTGGATGTTTATTTTTCTTGGTACATCCAGGTGGTTCATTTCCAAGGATACCCCATCAAAGTTGTGACAGACATCTATAGAAACAGTATTGAAACACAGTGTCCAAATCCACTAGCCAGAATCACCAGGTAGCTTTACGTCTACAAAAGCACAAAGATCTTCAGTGGCTGTAGCAGCAAATGGGAGGTTTTGGTTTATTCACAAGTCTAAGATCCAGAAACACTTCTCTTCCATGGGAAGTTATTTGCTGATCTGATACTGAATATTTCAATTTTTTGAGCATTACTATTTTAGTGAGTCACATTATTCCTTGTAGCATTCTCTTAATGAACTGCCAACTTCTATAGTCAACTAATGTAGGGGAGACTTCAAGTCAGTTTTATGATAACTCTTTGAAAACTTCGGTGCATTTAATACAATTTTCAAAATGATAGCTACTCTGACAGCCATTGACACTTTCCTAGTTGTCCTCCTTTAGAATGCCTGCTTGACAATTGCAGTAGCAAAATAACTTTTTTTATTCCCACAGACAGAAAATTTTCCATTGTCTAATTTTCATTTGGGATGTGCCAGCCAAATTTTTATTTAATTCACTTCAACTATACTACATCTGTTCTATTATAACTTGAAAAATGACCATTAAGAGGTTAGATGGACTATGGAATAGAACTCCTTTCCTGAGTGTTTCTCTCCTTCCCTTTTCAGGACCTTTTTCATGGCAGTAAGTTGCAGCAACAATCAAGTTGCACACAGTGCAGTAGGTACCAGTTAATCAGAGACAGTGTTTTCTTTCAAACAAAGGGGCTTTCTGACATTCTGTGTGTTGGAAAACTGGATGTTTGTGACAAGAAGACCAAGTTGAAAATACATTATTTTTAGTAACTGATATAGTGAGTCTGATAGATCCTTCTTTTGCTCTACTGTCATTCACTTTGCGCAAATAATGATAAATTCCTTTTGTGCCTCCTAAGTAAGTATGTGCAGTCAGTAATAGCACAGGTGAATGAAGTTTACCAGGGTCACAATATGACAAGCGATTGGATTTCAGCTAAGATAAAGGTAACTGTATCTTCCGAGTTGTTTGAATGATAGGATAGGGCCAGGTATTATTTTTAGCAAGGTAAATCCTAGCGTTGCTTTACTGGATCAACAATGCTATGCTGGTTTAGACCAAGAATCCTTGGTTATCCTACTATCCTATCTTGGATACTTGCCCAAAGTAGATGTGGAGGGAAGAATATAAACAAAGCAAACACATATGGGCTGTTTTTCCTCTAATACTTTCTTGGCCAACACATATCAGCTCAAGGACTTCCTGAAGCTGATAAGGTTTGTCTGTTTAGTAACCCATGATGGATCTCTCTTCCAAATACTTGTCAAATATCCCCTTGACCCCATGTAAAATTTTAGCATCCAAATAATTTTTTTTGGCAAAGCATTCTGTGTATCTACCATCTGTTGTGTGAAAAGCCTCCTCGTTTTCTGTCCTTTGAATCTGGCTCTTACTAGCTTCGTTTCATGGTGCCTAGCTCTTGTATTTTAAAAAATGATGAACAGTCACTTCCTTCCTGCCCTCTCCAGGCTACTCTGGAAATATGATGAGTTTGTCTTTTCCAAGTTGTCTCTTGTCCAGATTAATGAGTCATAGTTTACACATTTGTTACTTACGTGGAAGTTATCCCTTTCCTATTTTGGAATGGTGTAAACTGTTCACTTTTGTGTAGTAAACTCCTAAATTCTTTGTGTACTGTTTATACTGGAGTTTGGTATGCTTTCACTGGTGGGATGTTGCATCTCCATGTCATTATAGATAGAGGTATTTACTGTTCATAGTATTCTGTTTCTGATACTGATGCTTCATATCTAAAATCTTTTTGTAAATATCGATACACATTGATGTGATTCTCTTCCTCCCCCTCTTCCTTCCCCTCCCAACCCTGGACTGAGCAATCCCAGCTCTTTCTGCCTCCTGTCATATGAGAGATGCTCCAAACCCTTAATCGTCTTTGTGGTGATGAATTATATTAGTAGCATTTTACTGACCAGCTAACGTGAAACCTGTTTTCTTACTCAACAGGACTATGCCTGTTCTGTGTCTATGAAAACTACCTTTTATTATTTTTTTTTTTAATGTGGGCACCTATGAGAGTGTTACACGTTTTTCCACAGGGTTCAAGGAATGTGCAAAATTTTATGCAGTATAGACTTATTGTATCCAGCTTTAACTAAGAATTGATAAGAAGTTACTAGCATCTGACATGCTGGGACTCTGCTTGAAGAAGAAAAAGAAATAGCTCCTTAGTATTGTAACCAGATGTGTAATTTGTGAACATACTTTGTGACCAGTCTGCCATCACAGCTGCTGTTAAATACTCATGTTGTGGATTTTTGTAAATGACTAAGTAGTTGGAGTGTGATTAGGACTGCCCCACATCTTTTATAGTATCAGCTGGAAAAACAATGACATAAATGCACGTGCACATTCCAGCTGAACACGTCCAATGTTACTAAAAGAAGTGACCTTCACCAGTCACTATGTCCTACCTTATGCTTTACTGTAGGTGAATATTTATTTCAATAACTTTCTTCTTTGTCATTTTAATGTGTAATGTGGTATTGCAGTTTTCAAAGAAACTTTATTTTAAAGTTGGATTTTTTTTTTTATAATAATAATTCTGGATCCCTTTCATTAACTATACAGATCCATATAGATACATTGACCTTCACCAGTCACTATGTCCTACCTTATGCTTTACTGTAGGTGAATATTTATTTCAATAACTTTCTTCTTTGTCATTTTAATGTGTAATGTGGTATTGCAGTTTTCAAAGAAACTTTATTTTAAAGTTGGATTTTTTTTTTTATAATAATAATTCTGGATCCCTTTCATTAACTATACAGATCCATATAGATACATTCTACTCTTGTCCTTCTTACGCAATCTAACGTCCTAACATCCTGCATTGGTTAAGTCATAGAGTTCTGATCTTTTTCTTGTACTAGTGACTGTTCTATGTTGTTTTTGAAAAATGAATTAGTGTTTCATGCTGGTGGCATTCCTGTCTCGTTGTTTCATCCATTATTCTATTCCTCTGCAGGAATATAAATAAGTACGTGGTTTTCTTGGTACCTATTAGGTAACATCATACTAATCTTAAGTCAATTTACTAGTCTGTGCAAAAATAAGAAAAGCCCTGTAACAAACCCGGAGTAGAACTGTATACATCTTAAACCAGAAAAATGTGAACATACATAATGAAAAGTTTTTTGATAGTGTGTTCTTTAAGGCTTTCTAACACTTATATTTCCAGGGTTACCTTGAAGAATTGGTACGACTCAGAGAAAACCAGCTGTCTGAATCTGTCTCACAGAATAAACTGCTGTTACAAAGAATTGAAGATATGGATCTAGCTCATAAAATGGAGAAGGAACAGCTGGAATATATCATTGTGGAACTGCAAGACCAGTTGTAAGTTAGTATAATGGAGAAACGTTGTTAGAGCAGTATTACTTAATTTATTTAACTTATTTAACTATACAATACGAAGAACTTCTGGTCCTGTGGAAATGAGTCAAACTTCTTAAAGAAATTGATGTATTTTAGCTTTTTTTTTCCTGACAAGCCTCATATTCAGAAATGGCTCCCCTGAAAAATGCAGTAGTGTAAGACAGAGTAATTCTGAGATTAATTTTTTTTTTTTTTAGATCTGAAATACCTTAGAGTAAACTTGCTTAAATTTTTAACACATTTTTATAAAATGTTCTTTATATTTTATTACTTCCAGCTTTAAGGCTACCGTTAAAAAAAAAAAATATTGGAAGCAGCTTCCTTTTGAACACTGTTTTTAAAACGTTAGGCAAGAGAGGATAAAGAAATATTTATTTTTTTTGCATAGATTCTATTTTATTTGTGTGGGGCTCAGACACAGTAGAATTTCATCTGGTAGTCCTGAAAATATTCAAACTGATGAAATAGTTTGCTATTCACCCTTTCTTCAATGCAAGGCAAATGCTAAAACAACAGGAAAAGGCTTAATTTTTTAATAGCGTATGTGACTCCTAATATGATAAATATTCGAGTATCTTATGATCCTTAGGTAGTTTATCCTCCTAGCCCTGTCTTTTGGGTAGAGAGGTATTAACCTTTTGCAGAGACACTCCCTGGTAATGCTTAAAGACCCAGATAGATGGAAGACTCACTGTGTGATGATAAATTGCCATGAGACTGCTATAGTATGCATCTGAAGTAATTGTATGTTCCATTCTCTTCACTACAAATACAAGATAAATTATTTTACTTTATGTCTGGAGTAATCTGTATGTGTCTGAACCCTGAAGTAAAATGGAAGTCATCTGTGGCCTTTGAAACGATCCAGGATGAAGAGAACATAAAGATGGCTTTGGGGTACTTTGGTTCCCTCTGCCTAATGTCTCACAGAGACACCACCCAGAAGGGTCTTTTCTATGCAGTAAAAAGTACTTCTAGCTTGTAAACAAAACGCCTTTTTTTTTTTTTTTTTTACCCCCTTCCCCTCTCTGTCTTGTGCTAGATCATTTTATTGCCAGTGCTTGAAATGGATTTTACGAAAATCCTCAGGAATACAGCATTTGCATTTTATTTATGCCAATTTCAGAGTTGAGGAAGAAAAAAGATGTTTTTCTGAGTCTTTTTTTTTTTTTTCTTTTTCTGATTGCCTGTAAGCTTCTGAGAGATGCCTGTTCTTGAGTTCTTCTCTGAACTTACTGATATAGCTAATGATTCATGTTATACTTCTTTGGCTTCCCTGATTATTTTGGGCAGGGGGGGCAGGGGGGGAGATGTGAACTCATTTAAACTCACTCTGATACTTTGAAATATTGAACGTTCAGACCTGCTGTTAATTTTTAGCTAAGCTATATGCAATCAGACTGTTCTAAAGATCTCAGTCTTTGGGGTTTGATTTTGTTTGCTGACTTTCTTAGGTAAAGGCTCAAATTGTGGAGCAATTTCTGTTGTATCTTGACAGTGTGTTCTTGTATAGCTGTTTATGAGACACTGCAGTCAGGAGCTTGGACTACACTAGATATTTGGAGAGAGAGGTATAATTTTGCATTGTTATTGCTGTGAGTGTAGCGTGCCTCTCACATGAACTCTTCCTAAAGTGTGTTAGGAACTCATAGTTCCTTACTGGGGAGAGGGAAGGGAAGAAATATTCCTAGCAGGTTTCTGATGGTGAACACCAGTCATAATTAACATCTTGTAATCATTCTTTCATACTTGTTTTTTCCCTTCTTTTTTTTTTTTTTTTTTTTTTTTTTTGTATTCTGATGACGGGTGACCTGGCAGCAGAATATGTTGTATCACTAATGTGTCTGTAATGAGGCATGAGTTTTGGCCAATTGTTTTTTATGGTCCAGCCATTTTAGAATGGTGTTCATGTAATTCCACATCTTAGTGTTATGCTCCCCTACCATTAGTAGCATTTTGAAGTAGTGAATGTATGCTGTAATCTTTTTGAATTCTTTACCAGCAGCTAAGAGCAAGTTTGGGATTGTAATTCTGCCCGAGGCATATTACATTACTGTTTGTAAAACACTTTGAGATCTGATTTAGGGTCATTTGCTGTGTAATGGATGCTATTATAAATAAACATTCTATATTTTCTTTTTAACGATGCTTTTCTATTCCACCGGCTGTTGTTGTTAAGGTAGCAAGTTCCACCGCTTCAAATTTCTGTTGAGTAAGTATTTGTTAATGTTTCCAAAATGTTATTTCACAGGCATGCAAGTCAAAATATTTTACGTATATTCTCAATGGATTTGGGCAGAATCTGAGTCTATGTCTAGATCTGCCTCCCAAAAAAAAAGAAAGTGGAGATGGGGAATAGAGATCTGACTTTCTTGGCACTGTAGGTTGTTATTGTTGCTGACTTGGAAACCAGGTAACAGTAGTGGTCAAAAGGCCTTCAGGTTATAAATTAGATTACTTACAGAGAAACTTTTCCATATTCACATTTAATACGGCAGTTTGCTGTAAAGCATGAAATAAATATGGAGATAGAAGACTGGAGAAACTTGGAAATAATTTTTGTTTTACAGCTGCTATGCAAAACTTAATGTTCTACAATTTTCAGTATTCTTAACTTTGTCTCACACGCTTGAGTATCCAAACTACAATGAACAACACAGTTTTCGATTTAGTTAAAAGCCATTTCATGGATCTCGTGAATACCAATATCTGGAAAATAGTGAAGCTGAAAATTTATCAGATTAGTTATTCACAAGAGAGTAACATTTTTTTGTGTCTCTCAACTTAATTGGATTTCTTAGTAATATGCCCACCCATCTGGGGATTGGACATCTCACTTTTCTGGCAGGTGTCTGATGGCAAATCAAGTTAGAAAAGTGAAACTGCAATAGACCACCTGATCATCAGTCAGACATGTTTAAACTAATGCACAGCTGATCAAGAAGAAGGTTCAGACTAGATATTAGGAGACATTTCTGTACCGAGAGGGTGGTCAAACGCTGGAACAGGCTTCCTAGAGAGGTGGTCGATGCCCCAAGCCTGTCAGTGTTTAAGAGGCACTTGGACAATGCCCTTAATAACATGCTTTAACTTTTGATCAGCCCTGAAGTGATCAGGCAGTTGGACTAGATGATCGTTTTAAGTTCCCTCCAACTGGAACTCTTCTGTTCTATTCTAAGAACAGCTTGCTCTTTTACCACATTCAGCATCTCCAGATGAAGTGATTGCCTAGCGATACGTGTCAATTGTAATAATGATGAGGCATATTCTGGCTTCCATTTGCTTTCTTCAGAAGTGTTTGCTGTCACTGGGATGTGTTTTTGCCTGGGACTTGTTGTAGTTGAACATTAGAGAACAGTGCTTTTGGCTTCACTCTTCTATAGAAATAGCATATTTTTATAGTGAGGGTGGGGCAGTTCTTAAGGCCTTAAAGTGCTTAAAAATAGCAGCTCACAGGAGGACAGCAAAGAGAAGCCTGTGATCGTGGCACGTCTAACTGAAGAAAACAGTTTGAATTCCATCACATTCAAAATGTGTTGGGAGAGGGATCCCAAATTGTGAAGGAACTGTATCCCGGAGTATTCAAAACTCAGAGGCAGCCATTTCTTCCTCCTCTAAGATCCTGCAAAGAAGTGTTGAATGTCTTCTGGAGCAGAGAAACATTTGATTGCGCACCCCATCAGTAAAACAATTCTGAGCACGCACCTCTAATATAGGTATATTTATTTATAAATTATATACATGTACTACTGTACTAATATATTATGTACATTATAAAACATACACAAAAATAGCAATTAAAAAGGATGAGATAAAGATGAAATAAACACTTTTTTTTTCTTCTCATTTATTAACAGTACAGAAAGTATTTTCTCCCAGTACCCGAAAGGATTGTCTTACGCACCCCACTTTGGAGACCACCACCTTGAAGGACTAGTTAGCTCATTCAAAGAAGTGACTGGGCAAAATCTGGAACTGTTTGCCCACAACATCCTTGCATTAAATCTCTTCATCTCAGCTTAAACAGGCTTTTTTCTCCCTTAGGGTGATTCTTAGTCTTTCTTTTGGCTTACACACTACCTGTGTCTAAGGCAAACTCTGCTGATCTTTGTCACTTTAAAGTTCAGATTCTGCATCTGAAATTGATATTTATAAATGTTAAATATTGATGTATGATTAGAAGAGAGATTCCATCAATTTCCTGAATCGTGACTCATCTCCTGCATAGTGACTCACTGATGTTATAAAAGCTAATCGCTTTAACAAAAAAATCTTTTTAAATAAAGTGATAAGGAAAAAGGAACACATTGTCTACAAAGGTAAAAAAACCTCAAAATGCTTTAAAATTTTTTTCTTCTGCTGTGATTTTTGTTGAAAGGACAATAGTGATTTGCATAACGTTTACCACCATGGGTTTCCTCCTAAGGTATTTTTCAGGTTTCCAGGCCAGTGTGCCTGGTGTAAGATGGTACAGCCCCTTTGTCCCAACTGGTGCAATATTTTTTTTTTTTAATTTATCATATGTATTGAAAATATTTTTCTTGGATTCGGTGGCTATGCTATATTTTATACCGCTCTGTTTTTTATCTCCCTCTGCTGTTTCTTCCTATATCCCTGTCTTGTTCTGGTGTGTTGTGGAGGGGCATGTGGAAGGAAGGAAATTCAAAAAAACTCTTCTGTGTTTGGAATTCGGTCTTTGGTTATGGCACAAATAAGACTCAAATTAAATTGTAGGGACACTCATGTCTTACGTTGTATTAAGCTTGTCTGTATAATTAAGACTTTTTTGTATGTTTTAGCAAATCTTAAATCTAGGTTTATTTAATTTGTCTGGCTGTTACTTCAGAATTGGTCAGTCTTTTCAAGGCCCAAACAGTGCTTGTACTCCATTCTTAATATTTTAATATAGCTGTCTGATAGATCCAGCAATACTGCAGTTCCTATCTGGATAGTACAAATGTCTTTGTAAAGACAGGAAATGACAGTTTAGTTGCAACCCTGAGAGACTGTTTGCATCAGTGACACTCTAATTACACTAAACGTTCTGTGTATGTTTCCAGTCCTGAGTTGTACAAAGCCCGTCACTTATGCTTCACTATTTTCTAGGCATTGACTGTTGGAGTACTCTGTCCACACACCTATTTTTCCCTGTGTTAGCACTGCACTGAGCTCAGGCTGATGCATCCTGCCTTTCAGAGAAGTCCATCAGCTCATTCTCAGCAGCACCTGAACATAGCCACAATAGTTCTGTGAGAGCAGCCTGCCAGACTAAATTCATACATGTTTAAGTCCAGCAAAATGCGCTTCTCTGTTTCAAATACGCCATGTTCTATCAGATCTGTTATGAAGTACTTAAAGGAAGATTTACTATATTCTTTGTAGCAAAGATGATTCCTTTCCAAAGATGGATCATGCCCCATTTGGTTAAAAAACTTGCTTACAAAAATAGTATCTGTGCTTTTCCTCGCTTTGTCAAGATTCTGTTTGTAAATGCTCTAGAGCCTTCAGAGTGCTGCCACAAATACTCTGCCTGAGAGCAGGCAGGGGAGGCTCACAGATGAAGGCACAAAGCTGTAGAGCATGTAGGCTATAACTGTGCTGTCAGGGACAAAGAGAGAAAAGCTTGTCCAAGGAAACAGAAGCAGAAGGGTCTAAGCAAAGGCTTTGAAATTTAGCCTGTGTTTTGTGTCTGCTTGTGAGTAAAACTTTCAATGTGGGTTGCCTGGCTTTGTAATCCTTGCTCAAAAGCTAAATCATCTGGAGAAATAGGAAAGCTGGATCGCTTTTTCAGCACTCTTACCTTCATTTTCAGATAGTCCTCTTGTAAGACTTTTTTTTTTTTTTTTTTAAAGAAACTGAATTTCTCAACTGCATAAGCCCAGTAAATCCAATTCGTTGTAGCTGCTTTATTTTCTCACTGAAAGCAAGTGGGAGATTTTATGTTTGATCTTCTTGACAAATTTCTTTCCTAGAATGTCAAAACTGAGAATGCTAATCCTTCTTTCCTTTTAAAGCTTTCATGGATCCTTGCTATCAAACCATAACTCACGTTAGCCACACTTTTATTTGTAATGCTTCCTGTATGTCCTCTGTCTCCCTCAAGTTTGCAGCAGCACTTTTAAATCCTTAGTATTGCAGTCTGGTCTGTTTTCAGCTCCTTCTTTTCTCAACCTGTCTGTACTTTTTTTTTTTTTTTTTTTTAAACAGCTATAGAAAAAATATTGCTTATTTTGACAGACGTTAGAACTGTTTTGTTTAGGCAGTGTTTTGGATTTTGTTTTTGTGGAATTCTTTCTTTTGAAGTTTGCTGCAATATTGTACACCTGTTCTGTTTTACAAAGGTGTGGATAGACAGCAAGAAGGAAAGTTCTGTTTTCAGTGAGGTGGAAACCTGTGAAGACCATTGAGTTTCCTTTTTCCTTAAAAGTATAACTAGGAAAAGTTCAGCTGGGCATAGTACATGGACAGACAGACTCCTGCAATTCAGAGTGGAGCATACGGAGTGAGGCACAGCAAAGCAATATGTAGAATTAAACAAAATTTCAGCCAAGCCTCTGACATGACAGAGGACATGCTATTCTTAGAATCCAGAGGGATTGCATGGGTTTATTGTGCAGCAGGAAGCCAAAAGTTTCTGGATTCATAACAGCCTGAAGAAAAGGACTTACTCTGCAAGATGCAGTAGGTAGGTAGGGATTTCTTTTTAAACACTCATATTTTAATATCTCATTCTGAACTTTTAAAAAGGGGGTTTAAAAGCTTTTGAAGTTATTGGTGTCTTCGAGGACAAGATAAGTTGGTATATTTACAGTAAAATGCTGGCTGACTCCAAAGTGAAAAATACTAATTTTTGTAAGGAGTCTCTCCTCTCTGCTCTCTCTTTTCCTTCTTTTTTCTTTTTTGTCTCTTTCTTTTTTTCTCCTCTTTCTTTTTTTCTCCTCCTCCTCCTGCTCCTTCTCTTTCTTCTTTTTTTCCCTTAGTGGGTTAGAGAATCATAGGGACTTTCCTTTGACCATTTTGCATACTTAATGACATTAGCATGGCAATGTGTCCCCTTCTCTGAGCCTCTAATGTGTAATACTAAAATCTGTTTTTATAGTGGCATCCTTTCTCTTTTCTCCCATAGTTACACTTCTATGGATAAAGGCATTGCATAAAAGTAGCAAGCAAGAAAGCTTTAAGTTACTTGGATATAAGCACTTCATGCATTCCAAATTGCAGAATTTTTATCCAATGTAGAGTTATAAGGTTGGGAGCAGGGGGAAGTAAGGCTTTTCAAAATAATAATGAGAAGTATTGAACCTTTGAGGGCCTCAATGCAATGCAGTTGCAAATGATGCGCATCCTCAGTAGGAAAGCATATTGTTTGGATCATGGAGTTTCTTCCTCTGTTAATATTACCTGAACTTACCTGAACTGTGGCCGGAAAAGAATGCTTGCTTTGGCATAGTAACGCTAACGGACCTTTACAACAAACATCGATGTTTTCCTCTTTTAATTCCACAAAGAGAATTATCTCATGTCTAGAACAGGTGAACCTGAGGCTTTGATTTCATAAAAGGGTTTGAATAACTTGACACTCACTGCGAATGGAGGGGATAGAGAACATCAGCTAAAAAATAGGGTAAGTCAATCATGGTGCATAATCATTAACTTCTGGAGTACAATCATAGAGACTGAATTTGATCTCTCTGTGCTTTACCCATTTAGATAAATAAACTTGCATTGCCATTTGCTTCTGAGTGTCCCAATTTTTCTTACTTCATTTTTTAACCCTCATATTAATTTTCTGTAGATTTGCTTCTATATTCTGGAAGATACTGATGGGAAAAGCTAGTATTTGATAGTGCTTATACATAAATGAGAAGAGTTGAACAAAAGTTATTTTTACATGCTTCTAATATATTTAATGCAAGTTCCATAAAGTTCAGTACCAAACTAAATGGACTTTAAATGACAAATAGCAGAAATATAACCAATTTTTGTAAGGGTGGAAGAATAGTGCCAGGTTAGAATGGTGAGGAGAGGCTAGTTCTGTATTTGCAGACATATTACTTTATCATTGATATACGGAAACAATCTCTCTAACGATCTTTAGACAAAAGAAACTGATATTTAAATTATCCTAAATTTCAGTTATTTGGCTATGGGAAAAGCTAGTATTTGATAGTGCTTATACATAAATGAGAAGAGTTGAACAAAAGTTATTTTTACATGCTTCTAATATATTTAATGCAAGTTCCATAAAGTTCAGTACCAAACTAAATGGACTTTAAATGACAAATAGCAGAAATATAACCAATTTTTGTAAGGGTGGAAGAATAGTGCCAGGTTAGAATGGTGAGGAGAGGCTAGTTCTGTATTTGCAGACATATTACTTTATCATTGATATACGGAAACAATCTCTCTAACGATCTTTAGACAAAAGAAACTGATATTTAAATTATCCTAAATTTCAGTTTTATTTGGCTATATTTATTGGTTTAAATAAATCAGATCGAGAATTAAGTTTCATCCAGTAAAAAGGAATAGAAAAATCCATTTTATACTTTCAAAACAAAATTAAAAGTTTCCCTAAAATACAAATAGTTTGACCAAAAGAAAGGTGAGTTACCGATCAGTGTGCATACACACACAGTCACAGAAATGTTTGGGTTTTTTTGGAATTATGGATGGTATTTGTAAATTTAGGATACAACTTGTTTTTCTTTCTTTGAAATCCAGTTTTAAGGCTACAACTTTGTGTCTTGGGTTTTTTCAATGTTTTGTCAAAATAAAACAAGTTTAAATGATTTCTGGAAAGGCTTAAAATACAAAAAGTTAAATGTCTGAAGTTATAACCAAGAAAACACAGTGTAGTGTGTTACCTGATTTCTTGAGCAAGAAGCTTTTATTAGCTGCCTTTCTGTTTGGATAGCAAGTGGTTGAGATTTAGATTAGTGCTTTTTCTGTTTGTCATTGAGGTATTCTTATGCAACCATTTAACATAATAAAATTTTCAGTATTTTGTTACCCAAATTATAACTCAAGTTACACTTGCCAAAGATTTTTATTTGCCACCTGTTTTCCCTTCCCATTTCTCCATTTCTACTGTTCTTTTCTCTGTGTGTGTGGGTCTTTTTGTTTGGGTTTTTTCCCCGTTTCCCCTTGGATCAGATTTTTGTCCTGCATTTTTTTCATTCCACAATTGCCTTAGACTTTGAAGCTCTGTCTCACTGTTTGCATAGTTTGGTAGTCGTATTAATTCCCATTCAGCTACCAGGAAGAACTTACATTATTCATGGCTTGCTGCCTTTTTCTTTTGCCTGGGTTTTTTTGTTGTTTTGTTTGTTTGTTTGTTTGTTTGTTTGTTTTTTAAACCAACATGGTCTTCTATCCTTCACAGTAAGTCAATGTTCCCATATTCACTTTTTTGTAATTAGAAACATGGCATTCTGAAGGAGCTTATATGCTGGTTTTGGCAAATACTTGTCTATGTAGAAGATCTATCTTAGAGTTACAATGTTGGACATCTCTGCTGAAACTCTTGCAGGCTTAATATGTGAGCAGAAGTTTAAAAAAGTGGTTGTTCTCTCGACCCAAAGTTTACCCAACCATTTTGTGGTTGATACTGCTGTTTTTACTGAATCCAAGGGAAGCATGTTAAAATGATAAAAAATTATTGAGAAGACCACTGTTTTTGGTGAAGTTTTCCTGATCTGTTCTGAAAGAAGATCTTGATTCCCCCCCCCGCCCCGTCCCCGTCCCCAACCT
>NW_008795018.1:12127532-12151538 GCF_000699145.1 Aptenodytes forsteri | reverse complement strand
GCATAGAAATGTTCTTTTAAAAGGAGTTCAGCTGTAGACAGATAATTTGTATTTACGTGACTGACATGGAAAAAAAAATCCTTGAATGACAAGCTCTGTTTGAGAGGATATTTACTAAAGGCAAATTTGATAATCTGTCAAAATAAGCTGTTTGCTAAGAGTCCTCCATTTTCCAGCAGAAAGGATCTGATAGTTGAAGAACTGAATTAAAAGCTGCTCTTTACTTTTTTAATAGTTTGGTTGCTAGTCAAGTTCAGTATTTTTCTTGTTTTCAGTCAGGACCTACTATCTGGGGAAGCTTGTTGTGCCTGTTATCCTCCTCCAAAGGAATCGGGTCTGGTTATTTGTCCAAGGACATGAAGTGTCAGTCACGCACTGCAGTAGTATTTTAATGAGCAGACACAAAGTTAACATGTTGTATTGTGTTTTGATCCATTCTGGATGTCCGTATTCTGAAATAAAATCTACACCGCAATTAGACTAGAACTCAAGAGTCAAGCTGCCAGTATTTCTGCCAATATAAGCTTATCAAGTCACTCCAACGGTCAAGGAGATCAAAGGCTGTATAAAATTGATGACAGTGATTTTATTACTGGAGGATATATTTCAAGATCTCTAGGAGATGATAAAGGAGGACTAAAAAGATTGCTGAAGAAGCTTCACGGGGATATGTTCTGTGGCACAACTAGTACTGTTGCTGTGACACACGAAGATCTGTTGGCCAGTCAGAAAGAGTAAGAAAATGTGGTGCGGTAGGACATACCTGCTTTTTTTCGCTGCAGCGGCTGCCATTAGAAAGTCTGCTGGGATCTAACTGCTCTGGCATCTAATTTGGGGAATACTGTGCCTGTGCACAGGGCACAAACCTGAGAGAGGTGATATATTGCAGCATCAAAATCTACTGGTAAGTAACTCATTTTCATACCTGCTGATCTAATTTCTCGAAGTCCAATGACATACCAGTCCAGACAGCTCACTGTCTTGCTACAGTACTGACAGTTTGAGAGTTCCCTTTTATTTTAGAGTTGCTCTTACAGATTTTAGTTATATTCACGTATGCTATCAATTTGAGTTTGCATTCCATATTTCCTGTCCTAAATAAAGGTTTTAAAGCTTGTTCTTTCTTATTCAAATGTTTTTATTTTTTTTTTAAGCTTTTATTTTCACTTTTACTTTTCACTACTCAGGTAGTTCTTGAACTGGAGCACTCATCTGATATAATTCCCTTTCTTAGGGAATTAGTCTGTTTGGTTTATTTCCTGTCTTCCATCTGCTGGTAGGAGGGCAAATTGCCAACTGGACTGGCATTTTCTGGATTTGGAGAAATTAAACTTGCAGGTAAGAAATTACTGTTTTTTCATAGGTATAATTGGAAATAGAACTGACTTTTTGTTTATTAAACAAAAAAAAAACCTGTGTAAATGGGTCTTTCAGAATAGGCTTCCAATGGCATAAATCTGGATTTGATCCAAGGGAAATTGGAAATCCAATCTAGCTGAAATAAGACCAGAGATTTTATGTGGTTACCAAGATAAGGCTTTTCTATATTAGCCTGGGCTAAACTTGAGATTAATTTTTATTTAATTACCTCTGGGAATTTAAAAATAAGTAATATAGTTACAGTATAGTAAGTGTAAAGATAATCACCTTTTTATATCATTTCTGTTTTGCATGCAGGAACCCCACATACAGTTTGTCTTTTGTCCCCATTCCCCACTGTGAATGAGCGAATCAAGTCAGGTCATACTTTCAAGATGCAGAAGTCTTACATGTGTTAATTCAAGGGAGTAATTTCTTATCCTTTTGAGAGGTAGCTGAGCTGCCAAAAGCGATGCTAGTGCAAACAGAACTGTTTGTGGGGTTACCTTATGAATTAAATTTAAAAAAAAAAAAACAAAACAAAAAACCTTTTCAATGATCCATTTTCAGAGTGTCTCCTAACTGATTGTACCAGAACAACTGAAAGGGCAGCATTCTGTGGAGCAGGGATTGAAATGAGCAGTAATTTGTCAATTGCATTTTATTGTTATATATGTACCATACATAATGATATTCTGCTTGTGTTTAATAAATAATCTCAAAATAATAAAAGTTGAGGAAATCAGCAAGTAAATATTCTGGAGAGTACCTGACAAAGACAGGGACAGTGAACACCAGCGGAGAAGGATGTTTATTGGAAGACTTCACTAATTTCACTTTTCCCTACTTCTTAAATACACAGTTAAAGGACTGAAAGTCAAAAGCACGCAGAGACGTTTCTGGGAATAGCTGTATGAACCTGATGTTAATACTCTGGCTGTTGCTGTTATTCTTGAATAAAAGTAAATTACAGGCCTGGAGGAAGCGTATGTTTCTGCACTTCAAGCAGACACTTATTCCTAACTTGGGAGTATGTTAGTGTTGATTAGGTGATGAATCATCAGTATTCTTTTGTAGTAGGCAGGAATTCATTAGCAGGATGTTTTTACTGAATACTTTTTTTTGTTTTCTAAGAGGAGCTTAATTTAAATAGCGGTTGCTGATGTAAGCCAAATATTTGTTAGTTTTTAATGATGTATTCTAGTATTAAGATGATGTTCTCATCTCTTTTGCTGCTTGTTTTTCCTAAAAAGTTATTAGTTGCAGTAGTATTTTGAATTTGTATGGAGTTTTTCTTTTTTTAGATATTAAAAAAACACCACCACAATTCAAATGTCATAACTTAAACAGGGCTAACATGATGAGACTGTGTTCATTATACTTCTCTTATATACGTGCATTATGGAAAAATCTATGCCGTGAAGGAATAGAAAGGATATTTGATCATTTTAAAAGCAATTTTTTGAAAATATGTTCTGTTACTAGCATCACCAATGCCTCTCTCCCATAATAAATCCCAACAAGCATTTTGCTGGGTTTGCCTCACCACTTTTCAGTATAAAAATAGCAATTCAGCAATTACTTCCAAAGGAATTAGAAATATTCTCTCTCTGCCTGCCACCTCTTCAGTATTTCTTGATTTTTGTAATGTTTTTCAGAACTTTAGACACAATATGAAGTTATCTTCTAGAAATATTTGTTGGAGTGAGGACTGCTCAGGGCACAAATGTTGAGAGCAGGAGAAAAATAATTGTTTTCTTTCTGCAGATCACAAGAGAGAGCTTCTGCTACTTTTTGCCAACATGATTATAAAGAGATGGAAATGATTGTAGGTAGACAAGATACCAGTTAGTGGGTGGGGGAAAAAGTTCACAGGCTTTCAGACAACCAAGAATTTTTTCATGCCTAGATTAGGTGATGTACCATAAATCAGTTTAACACCCCTGCTCTCATAATGAATTCTTACATATTCTCCCTACTCTACGCAAAGCTGTCTGCACTCCGCAGTCTCACCGTGTTAGTCCAAGATACCCTATTCAGCCATGTCTCACACGCTGCCTTTCTTTCATTCAAAAACTAATCATACAACCTCTTATTAAGATCCACTGTATGCTCCATGTACCAACTACCTTCTTGAGATTATTACATTTAGAAGCCATTGTTTTTATCTTCTTTTTGGCTTTCAAGCTTCCTATTTCCAGTCTGAAGAAAAGGAGTTAACAGCTTGTTGTATATGCTCGTTCGCTTGTTTTCATTCAAACATGATAGTATTTCCTTCTTTTTTAACTTCTCTCTATAGTAAACCCTTTTGTCTCTCTTACTTTTCCTCCTCCCTTTTTGGAATGTCCTTGCTTTTACTCCTGTATTAAATGGCTTAACATACTGTCTACAAACCTTATCTTGCATCACCCTTAAATCATCACAGCTACAAAACCAATAGAACAATATTTTATTGAATTTTATTTAAAAATAGAACTGCATACTTGTGATCTTCAGTGTTATTCTTATGATGTATTATGGATTTTGTTCCATATAAGTTACGCTTACAAGTTATGAGGGAATATCTTTCATAAAATCTAGGCTTTGAGTCTTGGTCTTCAGGCATTCAGGTCATTCTGGTCTTCAGTTGGTGTTTCTTGCCAGCGGTTCGTTCTCGGGAACAGAAGCAATAGAATAAAATCTGTTTGTACATAGGCTGTTCCAGTTCAGTATGTTTTACTACAGACCAGCATTTTATAATAGAAGCTTATATATAACATTACATTATTTTTCTGTGAACTTTTGTTAACACTTTTGAAATATGTCCCAGTCAAGGCCCAAAGAGTTCAGTAGTTCCTTTTTTTTATGTGTGTGTAAATAACAGAAAATACTAATTTTACATTTTATTCTTGAATATTTTGTGAAACTTGTAAATTTCACAAATATCCCTATTTGCCATTTGTACCTCTCCACCAATTCTTCATTTCTTCTTTTTGCTCTCTGAAGACTTTATTCTAATTTTTCCTCTGAAAGCTTTTTATATGCCAAACTTATTTTGCTATATTAGCAGATAAATAAGTTTTAATAGTAATATTCTTCTTTTGGTTAAACAGCCTGACAGTAAACGTATAGAGGAAAGCTCGTAATCTTCATTGCACATTGTGGTCATTAAGAAAAGTCCTACTTCAAACCCTGCAGTATCGCAGCCTAGAGTTGGCCAGCACTAGTTACAATGTTTGTATTCTGAGGAACAAGAGTGCTACTGTAGAAATTCAGTCTGCCTTGGATAAAAGAAATTCTTGTCTTTTGAGAGCTCTTAACTTCTAGAAAGAGCTCCTCTTGTCTGACCAAGAGTAGGACAGCACTCAATAATCTCGTGCAGCATTTTTTCGCATTGAGTGTTTTGAAATTTGTATGCTTTTTTCATTAAAACTTGATCATATCTCCTTCCTTTTTAACTCCTTTCTATAGTAAACACTTTCGTCTCCATTTCTTTTCCTCTTCCTGTTTTCGAATATTTGTAGCAGGATCATTTTTGCCTCATGGTGATTAAGAGTTTGAGGATGATGTGTGCTGTATAGACACGGCACTTAGGGACGTGGTTTAGTGGTGGACTTGGCAGCGTTAGGTTTACGGTTGGACTTGATCTTAAGGGTCTTTTCCAACCTAAATGATTCTATCATTCTGCGCAGTTTAATACTTTGACTCTTAAAATAAGTTTGGCTAATATGCATAAATTGATACTGCCTTTGTTTATCTTGAGAGAATATTAAAGGCAGTGCCTTTAATATGTCTTTGCTGGAGTGGAATCTCATGATACTTTAAAAATGGCTGCAAGAGAGCAAACAGCTAAGTGATCTACAAGGCTGAAAAAATAGGTGGTAACTACCAGCACCTGCTGTGCATATTTTGTCTAACTTCCTATTGTCTATACTACTATTTTATATATACTGAACACTGTATTTGGACTGATTTTATATATTCAAAGTTATTTTTACATATTTTTAAAGATTCAAAGTAAAAGCATAAAAGTTTTAAGAGGGGAATAGCTACTTCTGTATCCTACCTAATGCCTAGTTTTCTTCCTGAGTATAGTGGAGTGGTTTAAGTAGTGATCTGCTGGAACTGTTTTTAAATGTTGTTATGCTAAAATCCCTGGAGCAGTTTGGCTAGTCTTTGTTTCAGAATTTCTTTGACCACGCAAAGGGTGAAATTTCAGGTTACTATAGCATAAAGCTTTGTGGAAAAAGCCTCAGTGTAGAAACCTACGTAAAATGCCAGAATTCCACTATTAGCAACTTGTCTGTAGATGTGTGGTTTTGTCGTCTTTGCTCAGCATGTTTATTTAATACTAACTTAACACTGCTGCAGGAGTTGTCCAAATGGGAATTCAGACGTACGTGTTATATGTCTATGAATTTGCATTTAGTTACTGTGTGCGTAGTTGCTAATACAAACTGTGTCCTGTTGCAAAACTTCTATGAAAGCACACAAGAAGTCCTTCTGAATAAGGAGGTGATGTAGTGTAACTGGCTAACCTTACAAGAACTTGCTAGGTCAGTGTTTCAGTTTCCTCAAATAAGCGAGCCTTTAATGGATCTGTTTAATGCTCGATGTACCCCATGGGATTAGAGGAATTACATGGGGAAGTGAATACCATACAAGATATTTGAAATTACTGAGAGCTTTGGGTTATCAAAGTGGTTATTCCTGTAGACCCCTTAGAGAGGAGGGTGAGGGCAGAGATCCCAGAGTAGAAAAGTTGATTGTTTACTTGCATGAACGCTGGGGGAATTCGTCATCTTGAGAAAAGTTTCTTGAAAATAGTTTTGTTCGCTGTGGTGCTTCACCACCTTCTCCTGCAAAATTGCTGTGCCTCTGTCTCCTCTCTCAAACTTGGCCACTAAAAATTCCTTACTGAACTCACTATTGTCTTACCTTGTTTTGTGGGAAATTTTGGTTCTTTGGGTAGTGTTGTGTGCCCTTACTGAGGTTCTTGTCTAAACAGTTCAGATACCACCAGAATAAAAACTGCGTTGTAAAAATAGACCTGTTGACAATGTTATTTGTGAATTCACATAAATGTATGTGTACCATGAATAGTTATTTAATTTGCTGTGCAGTTTGACATTTCAGATAACAACATGGCATTTGGCTTTGAACTCCTGAGTACATTCGGTATGGAGATACGTAACATTAGCTATTTGCTTCAGGCCGCAGATAGTCAAACTTGTTGTAAAGCAGCATTTTGCTATTGCCTAGTATTTTGTGGATTGGAAGATTTATGGTTTAACAAGCAATATTAATTTTGTTTCTAGAGTTTTTCTACAGCAGTATAAGGGTAGGTTGGAGACTGCCTTGTAGCACTGGAAAAAGGCTGATCTTGTCTTGGAGCTTGAAGAACCATGTACTTTCCTTATTTCTGTATGACTTTTGGCAGATGACTTTCAATATTGGCATATTAGCTTCCTCATTTCCAGAATTTTAGAAAACCGGTCTGCTTCATGGGAATATGAGGCAAAACTAATTTGAACATGTAAGGTACTCTGTTAACACATTTTCTGTAATTTAAAAACATAAATTACTAGAAACTGTAAGGTGGTAGAAAACAGAATAACTATGTGTTATATTTTACCTGGAAGCATATAATGGAATTAACGTGTCTGGTTTTTAGTTCATTCTGCAAAAGCATTGGGGGAGGAGGGGTGTTCAAACTGTAAAAAAAATTGGGGGGCATGGGGGGGAAGGACATCGCATTCCCATAGTTGGTTTGTAAAATAGTTGGCCTGTTAATTACCACCATGCTGGCAGAAAGAATCTTTAGAATGCAGTTGGGTTTTTTTTATTGCTTTTGCAGAAAGGCTCTAATTTCAACTTTTTCTGTTCCTAAGTATGTCTCAATAGGTTCCTAAGTTGCTTCCCCTAGGAAAAATGAACAGTTTAAGATGCTTTATGAAAATTGCAATCTGTTGGTCACTCGAAGTAGAACATCAACTTGGTCAGGACTATTTGTCCTGTTTTTCTTTCTGTACCTTAAGGAATTGCATTTAATAGACTGAGATTTACTGCTTTTTGTATTCACAGGACTGTGCTAAAGAATAATGACCTGAGATCAAGACAAGAATTAACTACTCACCTCACCAATCAGTGGCCTTCCCCAGGAGCTCTGGATGTCAATGCTGTTGCCTTGGACACTCTACTCTATAGAAAGCACAATCAACAATGGGATGAGTAAGTTGAATATTTATTTTGATTCACCTGTAGAGGAACAGGGAAACTCAAAATTATACATCTCCCTTAGCATAATCTGAAATGTATCCTATTGGAATTACCTGTTACAATGTACAAGGATCAGCTGGCAGAAAAAATCACTTTCTCTCGCTTACCATAAAAATTTCCTTCCTTTAGTTATTTTTAGAAAACTTTTTAAGGAGAATTGAAGGTATCTAGTTAGATCTTTAAATGTGTTACTATTAAATATTACTTGCTTTGCAGGAAAAGTTTTCAAAGTCTGGACCAACTTTCAGCAGAAGTTAGTCTTTCTCAATCCTCTCTGGATCCAGGTCACTCACAGGATGGGAAGCAGGATGGAATGAACTTGTTAAATGAAGGTACAGAGCCAGTCTAGCGGCTTCATTTTATTTTGTTCTTCGTAGCTCTGATCTTCAGTCCCTGTGACATGAGTTTTCAGTGTGAACAAAATAGGCATTGGACAGCATATTTCTTCATTGTTATGCAAATTGTTTTGGTTTCCCTAAGGACTGTACTTCAAGTAAGTTTGGATTTATGAAGATGCCTACCCACCCCACCCCTAATAATCATAAGACTTTGTGCTGTACTTAAAGCTAAGCTTCAAATATGTTGCATATCTTCCTTCTCCATCACAGAACCAGAGACAGCTCAGCTACAAGGAGGATCTTCTGTCATCTTTCTGCTATAACTAACTCAAATCTTTTGAGTGCTTTAAGTTTGCTTTTTTGTTTCTTAAAAGAAAGACTAAAGGCACTGGATTTGCAACTACCACTGTCATTCTTGTAACTTGCATTCAACATTTATCTCTGGAGATGCAGCCTGATGGTGTTAAAGTAGAGAGAGGAACATGATATGAACCATGCTAGTATATAAATGTAATACACATACACACACACCCCCTTTCAAAATCTGTACGCTTATCAAAGTTTAGCTGCTCCATCTTGTGGGCAATTTTGAAAAGCAGAAAAATGCTGGAAGACTTCTGAAATAGTAGTATTTGGGTACAGAACATAAATTGCTATAAAAAATCCTTTTTGTATCTCACCAAATGTTAACTTTAAATAGCTTTGACAATACAGAGCCTTAGTAGTTCTTAACTGTAAAATTTCTTGTTTTTAAAATATCAAGGATGTAAAAATTAAAACTTTTTTTAAAAGTGTAAACAGTCTTAAAATCTAAATTATTTCAAGTTAGCTTAGAGAAAGTGAAATAGAATCAGCATGGCTATTATGAGGAGAGTTCTTGTGCAGATCTACTTTCAACTGGTTTTTTTCAATATTAATTGTTTGAAGTTATGCTTTGTTTTATCTTCTGTAAATTAAGGTGTGGCAAAACCGCTGATAATAATAGTTTAGGTTTTGATTTCAAGACTCTGTCTTTAAAGGTAGCATATCATCTCACTTCTAAATTACTGAGGTTCATCAGTACCTAAGCTTTAATATAATTTTGTAAGACATGGCATGTGATCCTGCTGTTCAAATAGCTCTGGTCTAACTCTCAGTATGGCAGGTTTAATTAAAAGATTAAAAGTAGTAGACTTTCATGTTACTATTAAGCCCACTCATGTAGTCAGATTTTTAGCTTCACGCTTGTTGAAATCAAGGGCTGTGCGCAAACAGCGTTACACTGCTCTCTGTGTATTTTATGTCCTCAAATTGAATGTAATCTTTAAAGGGTAGTTTTTCTGGGAATTAAGATTTTTCTAAAAGTGAAGATTTTTTAAAAGAGCTAATCTGGTTCATTCTTTAGGGAAAGCTATTCAGTCACTTGAAAAAAGCTCAGTAGAGGTGAGACCTAAAATCTACTGGAAAGTGCTAATAAGAACCATAAGTGATGCAAGAGAACTACATCTCACTTATTTTTTTTTCATAATGAATTGTTGGGCAGGGCGTGGTTTGGGTTGTTTGATTTTTTTTTTTTTCTTTCTTACATCCTTCTCATGAGAATAAAACTCTTCTGTCAGGAACAGGAGACACAATTTTAAGAAATGCTACTTGATAGATGTGATTTAAAAGAATTCTGGAAGACTGGCTTATCAATAACATCTGTGCCTGTGACCTTTTGAAGTTGATTTTAATCTCTAGTTTAAGGTCATCTTTTCTATACTGCAGGTGAGCCAGGAGGATGAAATAGGGAGATGCTGGTAGATCAAATTCTTTATAATGTAATTTATTAGTGGAGTTGGCACAAAATAACTTGAACGGATATTCTGAGAAGGGAAGACATAAAAGAAATAGAAAAATTGCCCAATGCAGTCTTATACCTATAGGTATGTTTCATATTGACTGTCAAGTGTATTTGCATGACAGGGCAGAGACTTGCACTGCCACTCTTGCACTGTAGGACTTTTTCTAGCGGTCGGAGCCTAACGTACTTCAAATTACCAAGGTTTAAAAGACAAAACGTGTTTATTTTTAAGGAAATATATCCTGATTCCAGTTAATTCTACTCCTTTCTGAGGGATTCAAAATTAGATCTCTGGTACTGACGTTGTATTAGTAACGTCACTTCCATTTATATATAATGTACTCGACTAAAACCGGTGCTGAATTAGTAACTTCTGTTCTCCGTGTAGTCAGTGGGGCCTCTGAATCTCCCTCTGTAGGAGACTGACTACAGCCCAGCCTGTGATGCACGGGTAGGCATCTGTTTACCACCTGGACAGGGAAGGTATGGCATAAATTACGTGTCTTCCTAATTGCATTTATGAAGTATGCGTGTGCTGAAGCAGTAATATGTAGTTCATAGTAGTGTAGATGAAACAGTTTTTCTATTCCCTCATTTTTTTGTGGTCAGGTCATCTTGTGCTGTAAAAATGATTAGCTTAATTCTTGTTTTTCTTAACAGGGAAGGAAGACACTCCATCGTTGCTTGGTCTTTGTGGCTCTCTCACTTCAGTAGCAAGCTACAAATCTCTCACAAGTCTGAAATCAAGTGAATATCTTGCAAGTCCCACAACAGAGATGACAAGTCCAGGCTTAACACCATCTTGAGATACACACAGGAAGGAAGAGCTTTGTGTTGTATGCATTTGGTTTATGTTCCATAAAATGACTTGCAATGAAGACTGCTAGTTCTAAGCTAAAAAATGAGCTGCTTTATTTTTTCTTTTCATGGTTACCTGTTTAAAAATTCACAAATTGTGTCAGTTCTCATTCAAACTTTTTTTTCCCCCAGAGGACTTTTCAGATTTTCTATTTTAGTCTTGAATTATTTAAAGCTCTTGGTCAGGTACAGGACATATAATCTGATGCTTATGACTGATTTTTAAAATGAAACAGTTGGAAATCAGTCCCCTACTTAACTGCCATGACCTTTGTTTCTCCTTGCAATGGCCTGGCCCTACTCTAGCCACGGTGCTTCTCTGCAGTGCTTTAAATATCTATCAACTCTTGCTTAACAGACAGGGAATCCTTAACGCCAGTCTTTGTAGGCAAATAAATATTTTACCTAAAAATCCAGCTTTTCATCTGTGTATGTTGCATAGGACCTCAAATAGCATATTTAACCTATCAACAGCTCTTCTCAAGTTGACTCAACGTTAGATTTTGCATTCCTGTTAGTATCATGGCACTTAGGAGATGTCTGAATCGCACTGAAGAATCACACTGAGACACTCTTACTAACTCTTGAAGTTGCATGTGAATAACAGATGTAAGTTGATCATCTAAATCAAGCATACTTAGCAATTTGTAAATGTTGAGGAAACTCACTGAATGCTTTTGAGTGACCTGAGTTACAGATAATCAAACATTATATGAGAAATTTCTTGGTTTATTGGCCTTGCTGGAAAGATGGGGACTAAGGATGGTGGGGTTAGCACCTTGGGAAGCTTGGATTGTGTGTTTATTGGCACGATCCCGAGGAGAGTGAAGAAGGGGAAACAAAGACAATGTAATGACGGTATTCTCATGTTAAAGATTTTTCTCATTCCCGTAGTAGTGCAATAGGTATTTTTCTTGATTAGGTAATACGGCAGAACTTATTTAAGTCAGTTTTCTGAAATTAATTGCCATTGATTTAAATTACTGATAGAAAAAAGAAAAAAAAAAAGAAAAAAGGGAGACATTTTTTAAATGAAAACTAACTTTCCAGATTACCCTACAGTTTCAAAGTTTGCAAATTAATTTTTGAATTGCAAACTATATTCTTAATTCTTTGTAAGATACAATTTTGCTAATCAAGGTAATGCTTATCAGTATGATTAGTAACTTTTTAAACAAAACTTAAATGCATGTAAGTACGTTGTATTTATAAGTGCTAGGGAAAATGCTTTTTTGTGCCAAAGAAGTTTCATAAATTGTTTACATGAGTAGCTGCAATACAAGACAGATTTTTAATTATTGCTCACTCTTAGGTGTTTACAGTATGTCACTACACTCTGTACGGTTTTAGTTGATTTGCCTCTTGTAACGGTACCTTGGCACTACTACTATAATCTGGTCATAGGGTGGGCTTGGAAGAAAGAGGATTCGTTCTTACCTTTACTGAAAACTACAGGAAATGTTTAGCCTTTGTAAGTATGAGGCTACGCATCTCCGGAATGCAACGCGCTGTTGGATTTAGCTGGAGGAGGTTCAAGACACATCTCCTCAACTCTCTAGTCCACAGTGCTGGAGGTTACTGCATCCATGGCAGAGCAAACAACTACTGATGCCATTTTAATGCAGATTTTTAAAGCAGCTTAGCAAAATCCACCAGACCTTGTCTTTCAAGTCCTCGTGTACCCACCCAGTTAATTTCTCTGTAATAAACTCTGATCATTAAATCCTTTCATACACTGTCAGAATGTCCATCGCTTCATGTAACTGAGTTTTTTTGTTATAACATTAACCACCTGTTCTCTCATGGCAGTTGAGTAACATTATTAAATACTAATTTGTAAACTAGAGATGCATTTTTATGACAAATACAGAGAGAATCCAGATTCCACAAGTTAACATTCTGCATCAAGGTACGGTGATTCAATTGGTCTTGTTTGCTGTTAAACACTTCTATGTCCCACGACATCAGTATTTTGGAGGGGGCTATAATCATGATCTTCAGTCATGTTTGCTGATGGCTCTTTTCTTGGAGCTACTGGTGTGAAATTCATGAGTCATTTAACTGAAGTCTTTTATGTAGCCTGACACCACCGTGAGTTTCTGGGTGTCATTTTGTGCATGGGAAATCAGTTGTGTGTGTCTTTCTCAGTCCTAAACATTAATCGTTTTTAAAAAAAAATGAAAAAATGCCAAAACTGTATGTTTTGTTGCCTTGACGTTCCATAAATGTTGCATGTAAATTAAACATTTTGTATCATCGCTAATTATTAGTTTTTGTCTCTGTTTTAATCATACAGGAAAAAATAAGACCATTCAGCAAATTATAGTATTACTGAGCTTATAGCAAATTCTTTTCTTGCAAAACAGGGAGACTTTGTTTTTGTTGCTGTATTTCATTCAATGTGGTCCAAAATCTGCTGTTACTACTTTCTTTCTCTTAGGCCTTATTTTGAGGTTGTAGTGTAAAATTACTTTGAAAATCACAATGGGGGAACAGTGTCAAATATCTCCCGTGGCAGCACCTCTTGCCTCCACCGTATGCTGTAACTTTGTGCCTAACGTCTTTACAACTTGAGCATTTTTCAGGGCGTGATGAATTTTCACCAAGGCCAAACACATGCTGGGATACGGACTTCAGTCCTGTTCTACTATGAAGAAGGTTTCTTGGGTAAAGCACACCCAAAAGTTGGTGTCTTAATGACCTGACTACTGAGTTGCTTTTGTACCAGCACACCCCCTCATTAAAATACGCAAAAAATAAAATTCTACCGCTTTACTGAAAATACATGAAAGAAGGGATGTAGTGAGGGTAGTTAAAAAATAATTAAAAAAAAAAAAATCATACAGCGGAAGCTCTGATTCAGTAAGTCGAGTGCCTATGGGCAAGGAGATGCTGCAGCTGTTCATACCACGCGCGTGCAGCACACCGTAACAGACAATGGCTGCACCTATAGGAGTAAACTAAATGTGCTCTTGCCTTCAGATAGATACGCGTCCGAGTCAAACTGGCATGGAACCAGCTGTGTTTATACCAGCAAACTTGGCCTTCAAAACCAGGTGATCCCATACGAACTGTGTATGGCCCTGCCTTGGAGCCTTGTGACAGTGACAGCTTGCACCTCCCAAAAACATGCGAGGGAGCGTTCCTCCAGACCACCTGTACAGGCAGTTGTCTTCAGCGCCTGGGTGTGCTTTCATTTCTGAGAGTATTACCTTAAACTAAAACGCCGCTGCAGCACCTATCAATGTATTCACCATGCTCTCTGGGTTTCTAATGAGCACGATGTACTTTTTCCAGTTTGAGCTAAAGCATTTTTCATTTTAAATAAACTTGAGAAGAAGCCAAAGACTATTTTATAATATGCATTTGCACAAGATATAGACCTGCAAATAACAAACATGCACAGAATTAAACATGTATTAAGCAAGAATAAATAACCGTTTATTTAATTCATTCGATATCAACCTCCTTATGGAAGAATAACCATATCATACAATTGGAAGCCCAAAACATTTTCTTATCATTTTAAATACCCAACAAAAATCTTTAGTCGGACTGAAAATTAACACAGTGGCAGTGGTTATTCTTCATTGCTCTGTCCAGCCTCAATTTTTTTTTCACTATTAATCATCACTGAAGAACAGTCAGTGCACCTATTTTTTTTTCCTTCTCCTTTCTTTCCTTTTTTCTCTCTAGCTGCAAGAGAAGTCACAAAATCTTCAATGATAGTTTAAGGGTTGTGTATTTTCTTAGTCTTAAGAAAAAAGAAAAAGTGAATTTATCCTTTGTGAAACAGTTAAAAATGAAGTTGTATTTCGTTACCAAATGTAATGGCAGAAATTCACCGGGAACTCTAGAAAATGCCTTGACAGATTCAAATTTGGCACAATATATTTCACCATATATTTTGACTTCAGACAGTCGGATGAAGGAGAATTAAGGATGCTGGTCCATTTTTTCATTTAAATGAGAAAAGAAAGACTTTCCGTATTCATATGTGCTGATCATTATGGCACAAGCAGGAGCAACTTTAAACAGCCGTGGAATAATACCTGCCCAGAAGAGAAAGGAAAGTATTCACTATCATTTGTTTTCAGACTGAAGTGCTGCAGCACCATTTAGTGGTCACAATCTATTGATACCAGAGTATATCGGTGTAGAAGTGGGATTCTACCTGTCCACATTCCTCAAAACGCTGAAATTACTGGCTGTAGGTGTTACCACTGTAATAACCTTATGCACTCACCTATGCCATCCTGTGCGGCCTGCCTGCCTCAAGCCCACTGCGTCTCTGCCCCTTCTGTCTCTCTCCACGGAGGTGGAGCACCTTGACCCGCAGGGCGACTTTGCTCCAGCACAGAAGAGGTGGCCCCGGGGGCAGACTGTGTGCCCTCCCTTAAGTGTCAGTGCAAACTTGCTGCTCATGTGGGACAAGCAGAGGCTTGTGACCTCTCAGGTGGGACAAGAGGTTCAGGAAGCCCTGAATCCTGAAATGGGTAAAGTTAGGGAGGAAAGGACTCAAGTAGCATGCTGGGCTGTACCCTCTGCCACAGGTATATGTCTCAGCCCTTCAAGCCAACTGTTAAGTAAAAAGCGTGATTCCCCTGCCACTGTCTCCTAAGACCCACAGCACCTTTACTGAAATGGAAGGATCCTGGTCACGTGTATAAACGATAGAATTTAGGTGTTAAATGTCTCCCATTACAATCAACTGTGATCTTGTCAGTGGAGTTTAGAAAGTGATTCACCTTACCTAGAGGAAGGAAAATAAGGCTGAATCCACTTGTCTACACACAGCCACCTACTTCCACTTGAAATGCAAAGACGTCTGCATGCAGCTAGTACAGATGACGCATGACCTATGGAAAACTTGTGTCCCTTTGGAACCGCAGCAGGAAGCCAGGCAGAATATGCCCAAGTCATCTCACCTACGCGTGGGCGACTGAACTGAGATAGTGGCTGATCAAGAGAACGTCTCTACGCTCCATTACTCACACGTTGAGACCTAAATGTAGGCGTCCTCATCTATGAACTACATTCCACCCAAAATAATCTAGTACCATTGATACTTGGTAGTGTCATGCATTCTGCTGGCATCAGGGTTCTGGAACAGGCAAATCCTGTTACCCAGCTATGTCATCACTGTACAGCAAGTAAAGCAATTTAATCTCTTTCAGCGAACACAAGCCCTGCAAGTCTTGAACCAACTGTGTAGCCATTCACACAAGGAACCCCAATGAACCAATGCAGTGCTGTCAACACTGGTAAGCATCTTGGGTTTGGAATGTCTCTTGCAGTTGTTCATTTAAGTATGAACCACTATAGGCTTTTATCTCAATATCATTTTAATCTCGATATCTTGTCATTTCCTCCTTAGGCTACCAGAGTCACACATGACAACAAGTGTGCATTACGAAGGACTTCTGTGCATGGCAACCACAGAGTATTGCCCTAGCCATTCAACAGAACAGGACAACAGCAGCCTCACCCATCAGGTAGACTCACTGAAGACAGAAAGACGTGGGAATCTCTTCCCCTACAGCCTGGGAGAAGGGCATGGGGGGAACTGAATGACAAGTACCAAGGAAGTAAGAAAGCTCAGGGAGATGAGCATCCTGAGGTGGACGTGCAGGAAGTCGAGAGCACTCTGTGACTATAAGCATTTCATATAAATTCAAGGCTGACTTTTCAGTCTCCAGTTGCCGTACACAGAAAGGAGGATATTCAAAAGCAAAAAAACCTTAAAAACAGTTTAGTTATGAAGTGATACTGTTTTAGTTTGGTAATACTTGGGCTAGTAAATTATTGATAGAACTACCTGAATGTACGTATTCAACAAAGGCCAAGTTTCATCCCCAGGTAAAGATTTGCTTTTGTTTAATGAATGACAGTAGTTCTTCACAAAAAGATATGAACCAGTAATCAGAATTCCTGAGGATGTGTAATCAGCTTGAACATTTACACTGTGAATATCCATTTGCACTGCCATGTGAGGCTGGAAACTCTTATTCTCTCAGTTCCTGTCACATGTGGTGGCAATCCCAGACTGCCTTTGTGCACACCCAGGCCCACAGAGTGGGAAATGCCCAGCACCACCTGCATTTACTCTTAATTACCATTCAGCCACAATACAGGAAAGGGAGAGAAGGTAGATAGTGAGTGCACTTGTGGATGGCAGGTCTCAAAGAACTCCATTAACTGATAATCACAGCACAGCATACATGTGCACTCCCAAAATGTAACACAGTAACCTCCGTATTTATTTGGATATGAATTGTGGACCGAGCAGCGTGAAGCAAAACTTACAAGCATTCACCATGAAATGCATTTCTTTGAATGGTGGAAGAATGTTTAGTTATAGGTAGGTTGGAGGAAGTAGGAACCTCATACCAAGCCATCATCCAGGAAAAAATACTCAATTTCATTTGATATGGACTGAAATGGCTGCAGACATCTTGCTAAGCACTCTGATGTTTATTAAGACAAACTTGATAATGGTGATGAACCACAGTGAAGCACAAGTATTTTGGAAGGTAAGATATAAAATATGACTTTTTGTAAGGTACAAAAATAAACATCTAGAAGAGCTAAAGGAACATACCAGCTTCTTTCTCAAATGGCTCTGTAGTCACCACACTACTGCTCTTGAACCCATGGATGAAAACTTTCAGCCTCCCCCATTCACATTAGGCCCCAACAACCCCATGCCTCTATGAAATAATGAGGCATAGACAAATCTACTGTAAAAATGCCCTCCATTCAGAACACAAGCATTTCCACTTATAGAATCATAGAATCATTGAGGTTGGAAAAGACCTCTAAGATCATCGAGTCCAACCATCGACCCAACACCACCATGCCCACTAAATAGAATCATAGAATCACTGAGGTTGGAAAAGACCTCTAAGATCATCGAGTCCAACCATCGAAGTAGATGTACTTCACTTCTAGACTTCACTTGAAGTAGACTCTCAGAGAAAGAAGGAATAATGTATTGAGAGATTGAAGAGGGACAAATTATATGATGATTACAATAGATCCCTACAACTTACTAAACATCACAGCAGATATCTTGAGACACAAAGAAGTTGTAGGGTTCTACACTAATGTAAAAGACAAAGAAATGAGAAAAGAAAGAGGGAATTGCAACCATCAGAATAATAGGCACCTCCCAATGGTGTCTTCAGGACTGCTGACAGAAAGTTCGTAGCTCCATGGAAGAGAAGTTAGCAGCTGTGGTCTGATACTGTTACTGCTCCAGAGACAGAAGTTTGAGAATGGTCTGGTCTAAGGCTCTGCTTTGCTACAGAGCTGCAAGATACAACACCAAATGATCAAAAAATTGTACAAAGATCTTTAAGAAGTGAAGACTTGGTAAATTTTTTATTTCAATAATGTTCTTACAGAAAGGCAGATTTTCTACTAAAACCTGAATTCCTCAGGCATGCTAAGCTTTACAGCCAAGATGACCTTCCCATTAGGATGGCAATGCTTGTTCCAGCTTCACCTTGCAGGTTGTCCTAAAAACTAGTTGGGCCCACAGTAGTTCACCACAAAGTTCTCCCAGGGTACATAGACATTCAGTTTAGTTATTGGAGAAGTTCCTGTGCGTATGGGGTAAAGAGTATCTGGTAGTTGCAGATTACCAGATTAATTAGGGTGGGGAGAGCAGCATATAGCTAAACTATCAAAATACTTTTGGTTTTAGTTACCAGATTGGCAACTAGAAACACAAATTGCATTCTATGGCTATTTAGGATGAGAACGCAAGAATACAGATGAGAATACAAGGGATGAGAATGCAAGAACTCAAATTTCTGGGAAACCAAATCTTTTCTTCCTGTTTTGCTTGACAGAGCATGCCAAGTAGAAACCTCTGACAGCAGTCTAGCAGGATCCATGATAGCTGCTGCCAAATATCTACAAATCTGTGAAAAAATTTCCATGTCATTCTCCAAGAGAATATTCTGGGATCCGGCTAAATCCGCCATGAATTACTGAAAGGACTGGTGATTACCTCAGAAGGGAGTCAATCCTTTTTGGTAACTACCGAAGTGGAACATTCCCTGAAAGATCTTAAGAATTAAAAGAAATCTTCAGTTTCAGGATGAGGTAACAGCAAGAAACTGTTGCTCCAATGCTGGAATGTAATTTTTCTTGTCTCTTATGTCACACTTGCCAGCTCATTAAGTCCCTGTTCTGGCCAGGGCAGTTTGGTTATGCAGTGGAAAAGACACTCGTAAGTCTCATGAGGTCTCAGGAGCCTCTATGATCACTCCTTGATGCCAGAAAGTCCTCTTACAATTGAGCCATAATGATGAAAATAAGGAGGAATAATATTTACTGCTGAACCTCTCAAGAAAACGGCCAGCTTCGTTGCTGGAGGCTTTGAGTTAGTACCAAGAATTAGGTCATATGATTAGTTAGGGTTCACTGGTTTCAGAGAGTTGCCAAGATTTGAAAAAGACACCAGAAGGTATTCCTGGGGGTTTCTTTTCTGTTCCATAAATATGCAGGGTTTAAATGGCCAAGATATCTGATGATGGTCAGGGATACATCTGTGCTGATCAGCAGTAGAAATAACTACTGCACATAGTTCAGGGCTAAAAAGTGATCTTTGCCAAAGCTATCAAAAAGACTAAAAGACAGTCTTTAAGACAGTCCACGCAAGAAGAAAAATAAAATACATCAAGGAATTCCACAGCTAAATGGGGTCTTAACAGTGACATTCTCTCTTACTGAATGGCTCAGAGGAACTGAAAGAGCACCAGCTGCATACTAAACTATGTACTGATGTGCTGAACACTGGACACAGCCGGGCAGCAGTGGTCCTTCGGTAGGTTCAGTGAGGGTAAGAAAGTCATGTCAGATGTGTACACTTGTGTGAGTACACATGAGATAATGTACAAGTAAAATTTAAAAACTCTTTGACTCATTCAGAACTCATTAAATTGTCAAGATTGCGTTTCTCCATCTGTTTAAACATAAAAATCTAACAAAGATTTTAAATAATGTTTCTAGTTTGATAGAAAATCTAAAGGAAAAAATTATTGGGGAATAGTTGTTGCATGACCTTGAATGTCGCAAATATTATACAGTATTCAACATAACTACTCCCATCGAGCAAACAAACAAATACTAATATAATTGCCATATCTTCCAGTCCTCTGTAAAAAACTGCATCGAAGTCCAACTTAAAATGACTGCATCATAGGATAGATGGGATCTATCCTGGGCCTAGCATTCCACAGGCCAATAACAGTATTTTATTATGTGAATTCTGCTTCAGAATATCTATTCCATACTCAGACTTCTTGGTTTCTCAGTAATGCATCTTCTTCAAAGACTAAGAAGGGAGACAGAAAAATACCAGTGAAGCTTAAGCTCTGTTTCTGAGACAGAAAGAACCAAAAAAGTTGAGTATAGAAACTAGCATGAGATGAAGAGCAAAACTTAGGATGGCTGTTCCTAAATATAGGTGCTGCAACAGTACTGACAGTTTGGAAATTTTTAGCACTGGACTAAAAACTGCATCTAAGAAACTTTCTGAGCCTAGAAACACCTCCATACTGTAGCTTCCAAACCTACAAGCCATTAAATTTCCTTTGTACCAATTCCTTCTGAAAAACCCAAGTATTACAGTTTAAGAAATCAACAAATTATTTAAATCTGAAAAAACCTATTTCCTGAACTGAACCTTTTCCCACCGTTTTTAATGGCCAATACAGTCATATTTGTCACGCCCAATCCCTCTATTTTTTAAATAAATCGTGTCCATCTTGGATAGCTGTAGTTGAGTAATTTGTGAAGAGATTACCAAAATTCTCTCTGTAGGTATGCATGTCTGTTGCTTTATATATACAAACTATTCCATAACTGAGAGTGTTCACAGGGATGGAAATATTATATAACTTATGCATGTTAGCATCTATAAACACTTGTTACTGATTAAAAAACTTTCTCTCTAGTCTGAGTTTTTTTTTAGAAAGATATCAAAAGATTTACCAGCAAATAATCCAGTAATCCCATTTTTAGCGACAATTTTCCTCATAACTGCCCAGGTTGATGTACAGTCCCTCTGTGGAACTCAATATAGTACAAGAAAACAGTGAATTAAGCAATATATACAATGCCACAGAAAAATATTTTTAGAAATCAGACAGTCACTTCAGATGTAATTATTAGGTTTAATTAATTTTATGTTAATTTTATCCATACTATTTATAGAGGATGTCAAATTCATACAGTATGCAAATTCATACAATACTCAAGTTAAAACAGCATGACATGGAAAAACCTGTAGTAACTCCTGGAGTAAGATATATGAACAGAGACAATATTCCTTATTAGAGTAACTGATAGGGTTGAAAAAAGTCATCTAGCTTTCAAATGAGCCAGTCCCTCTCCATGTCACTTTATACATGCAGCTAAAAGATCATCACAATTCAGATTTTTAACCAAGAACTTACCTTTATGGTAAACTGAATCTAAAGGTAAGTTTTGAAAATTGGTATCATAAGCATGAATCATATCATAGAATATAATAGTTAAGTTAGGACACTACACCTTACATCTAAGTTTACAAAAATCAAACCCCCCTAAATTTATAAGTTAGTTTAAGAAAGTATAGGTCTATGAGATGTGGATCACAGTCCCTTGTAGAGCTAAATCACATACCACAAGCAACCTAACTGCAGCAGCATCAAGAAGCAATCTGCATTGCAGACATATGCAACTGTTTTAAACGGAGGAATTTTTTGCACATGCTGTTTTCATTGATCTGTAATATGAAAGTGGGTAAGAAATTTTTTTTCTAGATGAAAGTCAAAACAGTTTCATAGAATACATTCAGCAGGAACATCCCACAGCATCTGGAAGCCGCAAAATATCTTTGCAGCCACAGAGAGACAATATGTAGATGCAGAGTGAGTGTCCAACTCTAACAGCAACTGGATTTGGAAAGGATTAAACTAGTACAAATTATAGATAACCATAATGAAATTTAAAATGTATATTAATCTAGTTAATATCAGCCTAATAAATTTAGGGCAGCTACCTGTGATTCAAAGTGGTGTTACAACGAATTCTTACATTCATCAGCACAAGGGAAGAATTGAAACACAGTAACTATTTATATTTAAAGCTTTTTTGATCTTTGTTCTACAATGAAAAATAAGTATGTTTTTTTCAAGAATTATATAAGAAAAAAATAATTTACCTGAGAGAATGAAACCTCATACCAAAAAGCAAGCACTAAGTTTTCGTAACATCTTTCTGATCTAGGGCCTTCAAGTTAGTTTCTAAGCAGAAACTGTTTGGGTACTAAGCCTTTTACTGGTCTGTAATCTTAAAGCCATGATCTAACATTTATTGAAGTTAATGAAAGTCCCTCACTGGTCCAGGTCCCAAGCAATGGAAAAAAAAGTTTTTAGATACAACTTGAATTTGTATAAAACACAGTGGTGCTCTACCGAACACAGAACAAAAAAGAAATTTCCTTCCTCTTTCACCCTTTAAAGCTGTTAGGATATTCACCAATACGCCTCAAAAATAATTTCTTTGAAATCACACAAAAATTAGGTAAAAAATACGCAAGCTGAGCACAGCACTTTCTCTCTCTAGCTTAATATTTAACAAAAGAAGAATATCAGAATGAAGGAGCAAGTGGTAGTGAATGTGCAAACATTTTATCATGTTATTTTTATCAACTCAAAAATCTTTTTCAATAGATAACTGTTCACCTGAATGTTTTATAAGAAATTAAATTTTTGCCTACTTAAATATAACTTACTTAACTGTACACAAATTTGCAACTGGCCTGCCTAAATGTAATAGCTCTGGATTTTTTTGTTTGTATTTTATACCATCTCATTAACCTAAATGGTACTGAACTCACACCTTTTCCCTCCTCTATGCCATTAATGAAATATTGTATTTATCCTAGAAGATAAAAAATATCCTACGAGATGTTACAATTTGGAGAAGAAAAAAGGCCTTAGTGATAGAATGTTTAGATAAACTTCAGAAGAAGAGACAAAGATTTAAAATTCCTACCAAAAGTCTATATACTCAAACACTAGGTTTTATTTTTCCAAACATTATGGTTTTTTTTTCTCCTTACCAGCAACTTACTTTTTAAGGTCTCACACTCCCAAAGTTCAGTCTGCCTATGTGTTTTCACTACATCAAATGGCAGAGTTATAACAGCTGCAATCTACCAGGAAAAGAAATCTGTTTTAATGTTAGAGCACAAACAATTAAAATTTGATTAAAATTTTTAAATTAAAGTGCACACAATTTAAAACTAGATGTGATATTCCAAGTGCCTGGTATTATTAAAAGTCCTGTACTTCAGAACACTGTAATTTATTCAGATATACCTAATCAGCTTGAATGCCAGGCCATGTGTATTTAAAATAGATGCACCCCAAAACATACACAATTTCTGAATCATATAAAATCGTACCTCTTTTAAATAGTTTATTAGTGATAATAACGAGTAGTACTAGAAACAAAAATATATACTTACAGAGCCAGATGCTGCTCCTGAGGTAAAAGCAATAAAAAATGTTGGTTCATGTGCACCAGCCTCCTTGCACATCATCTTCTTGAAACGTTCATAATTATACCAGTACATTGCTATGGTTATAAAAAAATAAACTTGCATTACAACACATTTGTATGTCAAATACAGAAATTCTTTTATGAAGTACAGATGTAAGAATTCCACCATGGCAACAGGAGCAAAAAGAAACAAGAGCTGAAAGCAAAATAAAAGTGTTCTCTGTGATGATCCATGGACAGACTGCTTTGTTCCCCTTATCTCCACATTCCAAATTTCTTTGTATGATACAAATTAGCCTAATCATTTTGTCATTCCCATAAAGTAACCCCTACCTTAATACAATCTAACCCAATGTTGTGGTTTAACCCCAGTTGGCAACTAAGCACCACACAGCCGCTTGCTCACCCTCCCCACCCCATGTGGGATGGGGGAGAGAATCGGAAGAGTAAAAGTAAGAAAACTCGTGGGTTGAGATAAGAACAGTTTAATACTTGAAATAACAGAATAACGAAAATGATAATTATAATAATAATAAAAATTTGTAATGGAAAGTAAAACAAGAGAGACAGAGAGAGAGAAAAACAAAAACTCAGGGAAAGAAAAAAAAAAAAAATTCTGCAACTGCTCACCATCCACCAACCAGCGCCCAGTCAGTCTTCAAGCAGCAATCGCTGCCCCCCAGCCAACTCCCCCCAGCTTATATACTGAGCATGACGACATATGGTATGGAATATCCCTTTGGTCCCAGCTGTGTCCCCTCCCAACTTCTTGTGCACCCCCAGCCTACTCGCTGGTGGGGTGGTGTG
>NW_008795018.1:12121829-12122930 GCF_000699145.1 Aptenodytes forsteri | reverse complement strand
TTTGTCAATGCCCCCTTCCCTAGAAAGGGATCCCAGCTGCTTGGCTTCTTTACCCTCTAATTCCAGGCTACTGGCCCCATTATCCTAGCATCGGAGCAGTCAGGTGACAATATGCTCGCCTGGATGACGGCTGAAATCTTTTCGTATATCTTGCAGCTCACTCAGGGACAGGGATCGGGTGGTCACTGCCTCGTTTATGAGTTCTTCCTCCTCCATCTCCCCGAGCAGCAGCTGCCTCTCCTCCTCCTGTTCTTGTGATGGCCCTACTTCGGGGTAGTCTGCCTCGTCCACTTCTTCCTCCTGCTCCCTCTTAGAAGAAACTTCTTCATCACTTACTAAACAAGCTGACTTCCGCTTCCAATATTTCTTCTTGTCTATAGGGGTGAGTGATACTGGTACAGGTTGGTTCTTTGGTTCAGCCACAGTGCCTGCCACCGGGGTTAGAGTGGCTGCAGTGCCTGTCACCTTGTAGTCAGATCCAGAGACCTTCTCTTCCCCTTGAGGGTACTGAATAGTGTTGAACAGGGCTCAGTAGGCATGGGCCAGGCCCCAGCACATTGCAGTGATCTGTGTCTCTCTGGAGTTGCCAGGGTGACAGCGTACTTTTTCCAAATACTTTAGTAGCTTTTCCAGGATTCTGCACTTGTTCAGGGGCAAAGTTCCAAAACACTGGAGGTGCCCACTGTCCTACGTACTTGCTCATACTATCCCACACACCCTGTCACTCATAACTATCCAGCTTCGGGGCAGATCTCTGGGTGATTTTTTTAAATAGTTGTTTAACCCTAAACAACACCTGAAACACATTCAGGAGACATAGCGATAGGAACATGCTGGCTTGAACATCCCAAGGATATTCAAAATTCTCGAGAACTGGTGTAACTAGCCTGAAGGAGAAAGGGAGGGTGAAAGAACGGGCGAAACCATCACCCCTGTCTTCTCCGTAGATGTGTTCTCCGGCAGAAAAAGTGAAGAGTGTCATTATTAAAAATTTCCGAGAGATGGCGCTCGAGGTACGGAGATGACAGCAATACCAACTACAAATACCAAATTAGTCTTTTTACCAGCAATATTATCGTATCATAAGCTGATGTTACACAG
>NW_008795018.1:12109267-12121500 GCF_000699145.1 Aptenodytes forsteri | reverse complement strand
AATAATAAATTGTAATGGAAAGTAAAACAAGAGAGACAGAGAGAAAAACAAAAACCCAGGGAAAGAAAAAAAAAAATTCTGCAACCACTCACTACCTGCCAACCGATGCCCAGTCAATCCCCAAGCAGCGCTCGCTGCCCCCCCGCAAACCACCCCAAGATTATATACTGAGCATTAAGACGTATGGTATGTAATCTCCCTTTGGCCAGTTTGGGTCAGCTGTCCTGGCTGTGCCCCATCCCAGCTTCTTGTGCACCTCCTCGCTGGCAGAGTATGGGAAGCTGAAAAGTCTTCGACTTAGTACAAACACTGCTTAGCAACAACTAAAAAGTCAGCGTGTTATCACATTATTCTCATGTTAAATCAATAACACAGCACTATACCAGCTACTAGGAAGAAAATTAACTCTATCCCAGCCAAAACCAGGACATCCAAGCACTACAAAACTCACATAACTGATTTTTTAAAATTCAATTTCACAGAAATCAAAATGTAGGCTTCTAATTATTTGCTATGTTTTCAGGCATATTTCACACACTTCATAGATCTCACTAATTCTACAAAAACGTGTTGCTCAGGACTGCCTCATACTCATCTGGGGGACAGAGTGTAAAATTTAATTCCAAGAGAACCAAGAAGAGGGGAGGAAGATCACTAGCTCCTGCCACATTGCTACAGACAAAAATCAGTAAGAGAACAAGAGTTTCTACTTGGAATCAGACAACAGGAATTAGATGAAGAATTTTAGAGTTCCCTTACAAGGCTTAGCAGAACAGCCTAAGAGAAAGATGCATTTGGCAGAGAGAAAAATGAGTAAATTAAAAAATAAATATTGAACGGGAGCACTTCGGGCAAAAGGTTCAGATGAATTCTGCCAGTTATCTTTAGCCTTAGAGAAAGCACGTTGCCATAGGTTCAGAAGCCTTCCCTATCACAGAAGGCTAAATTAAGTCCCAGCAAGGAACAGGATCCTTAAGCAGGAAATACAGTCCAACCACGTTCTTCAAACATCTACTAGTAGCAAAGTGAAAGAAAACAGATTATTATTCATTCTGAAAAGAAAACAGCTGAAATAACTCAGTTCTGTTAACTCATTTAACTACTAAATGCAATTTTTAACTAAATATCTTAATCACTCCCACTTACCATGCATTGGTTTGGTTCACAGCCAATTTAAAATTTACTCCAGGTGCACATCTAAATGTGCTCAAATCCCGTAAGAGTCACTAGACTGTTTGGAACCACAAATTAAATTAGATGTCAGATTATCTTAAGAATGAAGTAGGAGAACAAAGATAGGAGGTCAAATATTTCAAGGGTTCCCTGCCTCCAAAAATAGGTTTTAAGCATTTTTCTGGGCCAACGTGAGGTGTTCAAAGGTGTTATTCCCGGTACTATCCAAAGGACAGAAACTGCTTCAAGGACAATTGGTGTCTCATGATCCACAAGTGCTAAAGAACACGTTGTGACAACAATGGGCCTCCAAGAGACAGGGGCTCTCACCACTGGCATTAACAAGTGGGAAAACTGTCCTTTAGCAGTCTCATCCAATTACCTCTAGCTCAAAACATAGCAGAGGTGTGACAAAAAGGGAGAAAGCATGATCTCCTCTGTCCTTGTTTTCTTAAAGAATAGTCCTAGGACTAGCTATGCTCTGTATCAGACTTTTCTTCTTCTGGACTTTCAGCTTTGGAGCTTTGCTAATGAGTGGTACTCTAGCTTCATGGTTTTTGGAGCAGTTATACAAACTCATCTTGCTAACAAAAATTCCTGAAGACACTGTGTCACTCTCTCTTTGTACATGTTTTCAAACTTAAGCATCAGAACACTTAGATACAGCATGTTTCCCTGTAAGGAAATAGCCACTATACCTATCACAAAGAAAATTTCCTACTGAAAGTCTTCAAAAATAGTCATTGCATAAGCTAAAGACGAGAAGAAAACAGTCTAAATACAGAGAAAGGGAATGTAACAATGAATCCTAGCTGGTATCCACAAACAAAATGAGGGGAAAAAATCAGGTCTTCAAAAAATTTATAAATAAAACCACACAAAAGAGAACAAGTAAATCTCAGTCATTTTTAAAGCTAACCATTAAAATCACCTAGAAACACAAAGTCTAACAAAGCTACACATAAACAGATCTTCTGACATAACACAAACTTGCACATAAAATAAACCCTACCTGAGAAAGGTACATCTCTCAGAACAGTAGAAGTCCAGCCCCTCCACAGGGAAAACCATCCATCTACAGCCACTTTACTGCTGACGCACGTGTACAGTTGCTTGTAGGACAACTTGCGATACTGCATTCGAGTTCTGATCAGCTCCAGGGGGCTCACTACAGTAACTGAACCAACTGCAAATGAGAAAAATGTGAGCTTTTTTTAAAAATCAACATTTACTAGTAACACTTCCTGAACATTAAAGTCAGGTGTCATCTTGCTTTATATATTTGATTCCTTTCAACTCTTCCATTTTCCTTGAAATAATTCCCCAAATAAGTTTCCTTTCCAGATAAGAATACCATATCTATTCACAGTACCTAAACTTTCTGGGCACACAAGCTACCTACATTTTTTCAATACTGGCATGTTATAATCCATGTAACATGTTAAGAATCCTCATTTTCAGATTTGTTACATAAATAGGCTGAAAATCTCAAGTACGTATAAAGATTACTTTCAATAATTACCATTTTTAAGTGTAACTTGAAGAAAGTGAGCTTGGGGTTTGGGTTTTTTTTTTGTTAAGGATTAAAAATGATGGTTAGAGATTAAGCATTTATAGATTTCTAAGCACCTTTGCCATTCTTATTTTAAACTATCAAGAATATTTAGCAGGCATTCTGTATCTGATAAAGTAACTCTCTTGCATCTCATGCAAAGATCAGTGAGTCACCACTCACTAACAAGCTCCCATCACACACGTAACAGACTTCAATGATTTTACTAGACCCAAGAACTTTTCTCCTGTTGCTGGGATAAGGTTTCTTTGGTATGTGAATTTAAAATCTGGAGCAGCCTAATAAGAACAATTTGCCACATCACCACAGAATAACAATTCTTTTTCCACTAGTCTTCTAGTCCCCCTCATAGCTGTCACAAGTAGAATATGGAACTACATCCTCAGTCTTCTATGACAGCCCAAAAATATATGACCTGAGCTACTTCTACAAAAATAGATGAGGAAGGGATAAACAAAAGTAAGAAGACATAAAAGCAAATTCAGTCCCTTTATATCATACAGCAGTAAAACCAGTACAAGTCCAATTTTCATCTTCCTTGTAATTACCTGTGTAACTTCCATTATAGAAAATAATGATGTTTATTATTAGATTCATGACAGAACAGACTTAAACTAAACTGTCCTTGGTAGAAGTCTAGAACTATAGAATTTTGAACAAATTACAAATGTAGTGAAAGTGTAACAGCAGAAATAAATCACATTATTCCAGGTTAGAGGGTTACGTTGCCCAAGAAATACTGGGTAATTACAGTATTCCTTCCTATGCTCAGCTCCACGTAATATTATCCCTCATTTAAAGCCACAGCAAATTTACTTTAAAAACAAAACAACAAAACAAAGCCAAGAAAACAGCATCAGGTATTTTATTTCAGTTTTCTCTTTAAACAGATGACAACTTACATCTGCTTAAGGAACCTGCAAGAACTGGAATATGTTCATCATCCTTTCCTAGTCTAGATTTCAGAGCTTCACTCAGTTGGTCATAGCAGGTAAAATAGATTACTGTGGTAGGAAGTGCCATTATTCTAAAATACAAGAGAGAGAATCTAAATTAATACAAGGAAAGCAGGAGCATAAAGTCGGCCATCTTGTATGGATAGTTTGCTTAAATAAGGAAAAGTTAAATCTCCAGCTGTGCATTATGGATGAAGAAAAAGCATTAATCCCATGGCTTTGATTCACTGCCTCTAGTTCAGAGTTTCATATTCACAGATTTCCCAGTTTTCCAGTTTTTCATTCCATTAGGAAAAACTATAACTAAAATGATGGTGGATTATCTCAGTCAAACTTTATTTCATATCAGCTTCAGAACTGTTTTGATAATGGAATTGAAAGATCTGAATATGAAGCAAACAAACAAAACATTATGAAAGTAGCTGCTAACCTTAATTTTTTATTCATTTAACAACTGGAGAGTATTTTCTCTATCTTAATCAACACTTATGATTCTCATTACTTGAAAGACAATGTGGAGTGAGTAAATATAAGCTTTTTCCATTCCAGCATAGTACAGACTATAGCAAAAACAGCTAGATCTATAATCATTCAGTGTAGGGGTAAAGCACCATATCTTACTATAAAATGGCAATTATATTTCTGTGTTTTGTCTGTGCCAGTATAGCACATACCACCATTACCAAAAAACAGCGAAGACTGTCACGCTTGGAAAACCAACAAGCCATAGTTTAGATCTTCTTTCAAAAACTGCGTACCTCTCTCCAGTCAAGAAGCTGGTTCTTCTCTGCTGGACTAGAGAACATACGTTGAAGAAAAAACTGTCTTGGCTGAAATACAGACCTCTTAGTTAAGTTAGGTCCTAAAGGTTTATATATTGAAATGGCCACATGCTGCAGGATGAGTAACAAGGCCTGAGCTCCACCATGCTTTGCTTTTTTCTGCCTATATACCGAGCACTGTGTGCAAATCAAAAGTGTACCAGTGCTTTCCCACTGGGCAACACTTCATGTCTTACAAGATACAACTTTAACATACATGTTAGATTTGACCACTTTATTGGATTGTTTATGGAGGAGGACATAATTATAGAGGTCTTAATTACTATCTGTACCAGGTTAATATGAATAAAAAGATAAAACACTTTGGTGCTGTTTAACCTAAAGAGAAGACAAGGAGGAGGTCCGATAACAGTGTTTAAATATGTAAATTCGTCTTGTAGAGAGAAAATGAATGATCTGTTTTCCATGGCAAAGTTGGATAGGATAAAAACCAATAAAGTTCTTCGGAATAAAGAAGATTCTAGTTAGATGTTTAAAAAACATTTAAGTAAGGGTAATGAGGTGCAACACTAGAGTGTCTGTGGAAACAGCTGTGTTGCTTATTGCAAGTCATTAGTAACAAGCTAGGATAGCAAATAGCTATCAAAGACTAGCACTCTAACAATCACATTCAACCCCATGATTCGATGATGCTATCAAGGGGACAGTTACAGTAAGGATACAACCTCTGAAAGGCAGAATGAAAAGTCTGATGTTCCTGCTTAACTACTGAGAATATATCAAAGAAGTTGCAAGGAGAAATCTCAAGATCTGGCAAAACTTGTACTGTCTCTAGATGTTTCTGATCAAACTGATTACATCATTATCTGTAACTTCAGAATTTACCAAATTTTTAAAATCACTTAGAAATAAACATACTAATTTGTCTAAATAATGAAGTAATTTTTTAACGAGAATTCATAATGTTACCAAAAAAAGAACGTTCAACTTACAGTGTTGGGGGAAGTCCACTCCACAGTGATTTAATTCCCTCTATTTGAATAATTTTCACAAATGCATCCTAAAAATACAACCAGGCAAAGAGCAATAATTAGCTACAAACTTTTGTACTCAGTAATATATTTTAGCTGGCAGAACACAAAATCAATGTGTTAAAAATTATGTTTCTAAAATGCTTTATCATTGTAAGATCCCAATTTTGTAATTGCTTACGCTAGCTGTCATATTTAATAACACAAATAGTTCCACTGAGCTGAAGAGAAATATTTGTGTGATTGAATTTAAGAATTTCCTTCCATCTTTAAAAGACCAAAGCAGTAAATTTCTATCAGTAACTGACAGCCCTGTGAGTAAGTTATTTTTAGAACTAATACAGCACAGTAGTAACTTGTGGAAACTTCCCCAAAATAATCCACTAAAATATTTTTATAATACATACAAACATTCTAGGCATGAAATAGCAATTAAGTCTCAACAATTCTTGAATACTTGCTTTCTCTGACAACAATGTGACAACAAATGTGCAATGTATATACACTATACTATATACCTGGAAGCTTACAATTAATATCACAGCTGTCACATACATTTCCCTGACCACTGACTGCAGAGGAACACTAAACCTTGAAGGTCATTCAGCTGAAATCACCATCAAAAAGACAAACTCCCTAATATTAGGATACCTAATTTTCTTAAACATTTGGGGGACGAGGTTGAGATTTGATGGATTAGAATATGCTCAAGACCAGACATTATCACATGGCCTCAAAAGATACAGAGCCTGACAAACCACAAAGAGGACTCACAGGAAGAAAAAGGCAAATAGCTTTAGAGTAGGCAGCCTTGATGGACAGATCCACTGAGGTAAAAAGTTGGCGAAAACAGAGACATGATTTATTAAAACAAGCCTGACTTGAAAAAATAGAGCTTTGAGAGGGAGTCAAGAAACCCTAAAAGGTCCTAACACAATTTGACAAAAAAGACACTTAAGAGGAAAAAAAAAAGACAGAAAATGGCATGCTAGTATTTTATGTTTTCTCCAAATATATTCTGTACTAGTTAGTTTATATGTTTACAAATCCAGCTTCAGCAAATTTACAATCCAGGAAGGTACAGATAAAAGACTGGAGAAAGGACGTAACTAAATCCAGTGACTGAGCAGCATATTTATATACCTAATTATATGGACAAATACCGCAAAACGTGTACAGTCCTATCACTGGCAACCTATCATGTCCACTACAATTTTTTTTACTGCACAATTTCCAGCACTGGTTTTTTTTTAAAAATGAAAGGAGATTCAATGATATGATAGTCATTCAAATGAAAGGAGATTCACTCATATGATAGTCATTCTTCTTCATGAATTACCTTGTCACAGCAAAAATGGGCATAAAATCATGTCAGTTAGAAAACTAAGTGACTTTCTAGAAATGTTATGGTAAAGTTAATTGAAAAATTCAAACTTATGAAGTTATTAATTTTTTTAAAAAGTAACACTGTAAAACTGCTCAAGAAACCTCTTGCATGGGCATTTCATTCTTCTCAAAAGTTTAATTCTGAAAAATCCTTGATCACATGTGTAAGTTAATGGCAGAGTTAAACAAAATCTTGATTAACGAAGCAGCATCAGTGTCCGACAGCAAGTCTGCTTCAAATGTCTGGGTAAAACACCAGTCCTACAAGTTTCAGTGGATCCAGAACCTGACACATGAACTTAATTTTAAAACACTATCTGCATTGTTAGTTCAGCTCAGGAGCATACTGGGAGATCTGTGGACTGAACAGAGGTAAGGAGGTACAGAAAATCAGTACCTGCAATCAGCAACTATTGCTAATATAGCTCAAGTGGGGAAAATAAAACCATAGAGCCAGTATCCTGTAAGGAAAGCGGTTGCAGCTGCCCCCTTGTTTGTCTTAAAGGAAGGATACATATTTTCTTGTAGAAAGTAGAAGGTATCATTAATCACCATATAAATTACACAGTGTAATCACATGAACACCCTCTCAAATGATAACAGATTCTACCAGAACTTAAAAAAACCCAATAAATTTACAGTATGCCATTTTAAAATGTTTTCAATGTACAGTTTTATATAAATATAAAATGTTCTTACCAATGTCCCTTTGAAATGCCCAGGTTTTTTATACCAGGCTTTGCTGTCCCCATTCTCACAAACACATATATGATCCATAAGGCCATTCGAGTATACAAAACACTTTCCTAATAAAATGGTGTATAAGAATATAGTTAATGCTTGTAAGATTGTTCTTACTCAGCAGCAATTTCAAAATGGATATAATGGCAACATAGATTTATCTCTGGTTAGACAAAAAGGAGCAAAATAATCTTGGTAAGTCAATGGCAACAAAATAGGTAAAAGGAAAGAGGGAACAAATGTACTCCTCAGAGTGCCAGACTAAATGAAACTGCCCTCACAGGCTCCAGGAGATATGTTTATGCAATACTACCATCTGTTGAAGGCTAAAAACAACACAGGACCTGAATGTCACTATTGTATGTAACTATGTGAACATCTTTCACTTTTAAATCTTTTATTAAGTAGCCTCAGCATCCACATTACAAGTGAAGGTATTATCTCTTAGGTTAGACTGTATTTATACTAGAACATCCTCTACTTGTTTTTGATTTCTTCTACATCATGTACTTTGAACCTGTTTGATAAAATATTATTGCCATTATAAAAACATACTTTGAGCTTCACATTTTCAGATTTCTGAAGGGTTTAGAATTTGCTAAAAAACCAGGATAGAAGGCACAAGTATTTTTCCTGATTTACAGCAAGTGTGACTGCAAATATTCATCTCCACATACAACATGGAACTTCCACACCAGTCATCTCATTTCCTTTTAAATCTCATTTATTAATTACAACTAAATAGTAGGACTCATTGGCATATCTTTGAGTGCACAATGTCTTCATCTACTTAGAACCCAAGTGACAAGTGACTTAGGTAAGACTTACCACTCTTTTGAAAAAGTCTTTGGATTCTGGAGGAGATGAACTTTGATCACATAAGCCCTCTGAGGAAATATTTAGTTATTTATTAATAGCTTTTTTTTTCTTAAACTCAGCCCAATAATAGTTGTACCTTCTGCCACAATGAAAATACTAAGGAAGACAGAAAAAAGCCTATTTAAAATGGTATGTATTTATGGGTTTTTTTCCACTGTGTCTATTCACTGGCACTTTCTTTCTTTAGCAATTTCAGTATATATTGCTGTGTTGCTTTCCCCCCCCCCCCCCCACGCTGAAGAAACAAACATCATTACTGAGAAACAAAGGAAAACATTCTGTAGCTCAGCATTATGATAACTATCAGCTAAAGGCAACAGCAAAAAGCAAACTGTGTCCTCCATTACACTACACATTTATTTACCTTTGGGGAAAGGATTGCTTTGAGCTTGCAGTCGAGTTTTGATAACATCAAGAGGAGTTACTAAAATGAAACAAATAAGTCATTTAGAAACACCCTGCATGCCCTAAAAATGTAGAAGTGTACAGATGCCTCACCATGAACTTCTACGACTTTTTTTTTTCCCCAGAGGGAAAAAAAAAGACCTGTTTTACAACGTAATCAGACAGAGGAAAAAAGGAGAACTACAAAACCTGTATCGTTTGCAAGTGACCATATGTATCTTTTCTAATTTACTAACAGTTGCACAGACAACAAATATTAGAGATACACAAAGCTCATCCAAAAACCATTGTGTCATCTTGTCTGAAAGTGCTAAAACTTGTGCTATTATGCTCTGCTGCTAACCTTTTACAAGTGGTATACCACAAGGCATATGAGATCAGATTTTGGCCTCAAGCATGTAAAATATTACAGTATTTTTCATGTGTTTATTCTTTTTCAATAAACTGACCATAATAGCAACATTCAAAAGAAAAACGTTAAACTCATGATGTACTTTCCTTCTTTGCTGCGTGTAGACAAGATCTAAATCTTTAGAGCTGTTGAAAAGTAACTGAAAGTTTAGTGAACATTTCATTGCTTCCCCTCTACCCCTTACAATTATTACAGGCCTAGACATGCTGAACACTACAGTGGCTGGTCAGCTGGACCAGCCTCTACTGATTATATTGACTGAGGGCACGATTCAGTTGCCTACATACAAGCAGCTAGTGCCATCTGAGTCTCTAAGGTATCCAAAATACCTACACAGTTGGCAGAAATGACACAGGACCTACAACTTTACTAAGCAGCAGCTAGAGGCTAAGTCAATACTCTAGCATGCGTCTCACTGAACACATTCCTATGCACAGGCAACTGAGTCACACCTTAGCTCTACTGATGCCTCTCAGTTGACTAACAGGAGGTTGAATACTTGGCTCACATTTCCATATCCAAATGTAGGGATCTAAATGTGACTCCTGCAGCTCAGTTGCTTAAAATTTGGCATCTAGTAGCATTTTAGCCACTCACACATATTCTGCCTCGTCTCCCAGCTGCCAATTCAGAAAGGAGCCGGTCTCCTATACCTCTTGAGGTCTCAAATACCAACACCTTACGCTGTACTAGAATCTTATGTACACACAGTTGGAATCCATCTTGGGAATTCCACAGATTGATGTAGCTTTGCTTGCTACTTTACCTAACATCACAGGACACATGATATAAAGACAGACTAAAAAGACTATGAATTTTACAGGTTCCTGGTAAGATCCTATTTTGTAAAAATTTGGAAATTTTGTGGGGGAAAAATCGTGCTTGGAAAACTGCACATTTCCCTGTAGCGTAATCCATGTTAAAAGTCAGAACCAAAGGCTAGCTTAAGCCAAAAAGTAACTAAAATGCAAAGTATAAGCTAATGAGCTTGGAGAGCTGCAAGGAATAGGAAGTGCTGAATGTAACCAACCAACGCCTCCTTAGGTACACATGGGGAAGGAGGTCCTGAGCGAGATGACTGAATATGAAGCAGAAGATGAATTCCACAGACTATCCAGAAGTTTAAAAGGTTAAAAAACAACCCCCAAAAGAAATTTTTGGGGGCCACCCCCCCCCCCAATAAAAGGCTTTGACAGTGTAAGACATCACAGCAGAATAAATTAATGTTACTACTGAAGTGGTAACATGAAGGGGACACCTCACAGGGGCCAGCCTTGCAGGATTTGTGTCTTGCACTGTAAAGCAGACTTCTATTTAAAAATCTATTTTTAAGCAGCAGGAAGTATGGAAATTGATTTTTATTATTAATTTTGTTTCTTGCAGAAAGCAAGCAATGAACTACTACACCTAGAGGAAAAAAGACATAGAAATGCAAAGTTAAAAATTATTCTTATTTTCAGAAATGGTTAAAGATTTTCAGGGAAGGGAAAGATTTTAATTAACCACATTTGTTAAAATACAAAAAATTACGAGAAAACTATCCCAAAACATCCTTGTTGAACATATTAGTGGAAATTTATAAACCATATATATGCAGACATCATGCTGAGTCAAACTGAAGAGTAATCACTTTGCAAAGATTCTCTCTGTGGCAAGCTTGATAGTTTGCCTTACCAAATAACGATGTAATTATAAATCCACAACAAGAGGCTATTGCTTGCTGAATAATGGTTGTTTTATCTAAGTTGCTATCACTCATTTCAGCCATGGCTTTATCCCTGGAGAAGAAAAACCTGTTAAGGAATAGAAAAACATATTGCAAGACTATGTTCAAAACTTGCAGAAAATGAAAGGAAAAAATATTTTAAATTTTCATTAATACATTATGTATAAGCAGCAACAATGTAAATACTAGTTTTCTACTTGTATACAAGCATCTCCATAATTTTTTGAAATGGGAGTATTTGCGCCATGTTTTGTAAATAATTCAAATTTTCTAAATGACAATAAATCTTTCAAATCCTTCTTACATGAATTACAATGTTTATATTTTTTGTAAACCACATTAAATATTTAATATGTATCACCTCTTGCTGCAACAAAGGGTTTAGGAGCATGTAAATAATCTGTACAAAGATAAATTCCCAGCCTGCGGCGCATAAACTGTAGCACAGCGGAATAATTCATCTAGCCCTCCTCTTGCTTCTGTCATTCCTGTGAGAAAATCCAGAGAGGTCTCCCGGTTGATCCAACAGTCACAGCCTACTAGTGATGACTATATCCCCTAGCAGACTCCTCATGCAATAACCAGTGACTAACTAGTTTTAATGTTACTATTAAATATTAATTCCTTGAACAAATCCTGCTGTATGGCTGCATAGGCAAGGTTACGATACCTTAGGAATGTACTCACAGTATCTAAAAATGAGGAGCTTATATATTGCCAGTATCTGCAACTAGCTAGGACAGGAGAAAATAATAAATTAATAAAAACATTTCAGGACATAAAATCCCCAAATAAAGGCATCTTTCAAAATGCATGTCATGCATAAGTGCAGTTGTGACTTTATTAGTTTACATTGAGCTAAGCTTTTTATTTGATCTATAGGAACATTACGGTTTGCTATTTCTAAGTTTCAAAAGATAAGAAAGATTAAGCTGCATAAAACAAGATTCACTTCTCAGATGCTAACAACTAGTAATTGGGGGGCGATTGTCTTTTCTTAATATATTTTTAACTTATTTTATAACAGAACTACTTTCCTAAATAGCATATATAATGCGTTTATAAGCAACAACCGGGTTCTGACCTCCGAAGGCAAAGCCTTCCGCAATAAAAAAAGCCGAGCATCCTCTGCCAGGCCCCCCAGCCGCGCGCCACAGCCCGCAAGTCCC
>NW_008795018.1:12084717-12108357 GCF_000699145.1 Aptenodytes forsteri | reverse complement strand
GGGGGGGGGCAACAGCCGCGCTCCGGCTCGGAGCTCGGGGTAGGGGGTGTTCAAGCCTTTCCCACCGTCAGCGGGGTCGCTTTCAGCCGCGGCCTGGTGCCGGTGTCGCCTTCCTGGCTCTCGTTGAGAGCCCCCGCAGTCAGCCTGGTGCTGGGTTTGGGCCTCTTGCCTCTGTCAGGCTAGCGGGTAAGCATGCCTTGGGCTAGCTTTATTAGGGGTGGACAGCTGAAATAACCTTTGCGTGGTTTGGGCACTTAAACGTAAAAGTGTGTAACTGAAAAGGTAGCTAGCTAACTTGCTCTGTTCATCTACAAGATGCTTGCAGTGCAAAGAAGCTAGTAGCTATGTTGAAATTCGCTAGGCCACTGCCGTGCAAACTGCTCCACCCAGGCACATCTTTGCTGGTATCAGGAGCATGCATGGAAGGCCTCCTCAGTACGTTAGGCCCAGGGTATTAAAATGCAGTTGCTTTATGAGAGAGACTCTTTACTGTTATTGCAGTACTGCTAACTCACTCCAAATTTTTTTATTATCCCTAAGAAGTTTAATATGTATTTTCCGATATTCATTCTGGTATTTAGTGTGTTAATTTTTGAGCTGCCCTGGCCATCACATGTGTGTGCTGGGTATAACACCATATTTGGTCCCTGGTCATCTATGGAATTTCACTTGCACACCTGCTTATCATCCATCTTTTCTGTTTAGATTCTGAATAAGTTACACTATCATAAGCCTTCCCATTTTCCTATTTCTCTAATTCTTTTGGTCTCCCAGATTCTACAAAGCTGATTGCTGTTCCTGCTTCACTTACGTGTGTTCATAACCATTACTTACAGAATCTTGCAGCATGAGTGGTGGTTCTGCTCCCTCTCCCATCTAAGACCATTTCAGGGAGGGAGAGAATACATAACAGAGGGACCGTTTTGCATATTGGCTTTTTGTCTCCAGAAGAGGCCTGCTTACTTCCTGCAGCAGCCCTCATTGTCTGTTTTGAGCTTCTCCAGAAGAGGAGCAACTGGGAGTAGGGTGTCAGTCAGTGGGGGAGAAAAGACAGTGTAAAACTAATGATGTGCAAGTCTTGGATGATTCTGTCTCTGTCATTGGTTGTAAATGGATTCCTGTGGAAGTATGTAAGAACAGAGAAGGTATAATTACTTTCACCTAATAATATTATTCTGGTTTCCAGCTATGTTTAGCTACAGGGACTTCATGGGTTGCATGTCACTTCTGTGCATTTAGGACCCCTCAAAGTATTCCTCTTCCTTGTACTTATGCAGCCTCCCCTAGAAATCGCATCTTAGTATCGACAACATTCTTTGGCAGCAAGCTACACAGGGTTGCCCTGTTGCATAGAGAACCAATTCCTGTTTTTCATTTTGTACCTCACTCCTAGTTTTGTTTGGTGCCCTGTAGCTTTTCTACTGGAATAGGCTGTTTAGCCGTTCTCTCTGTTTTTCTTGATTTTGTGTATCTGTATTCTTTTTCCCCTAAATAATTTACCTTACAGACTGATGAAGTCTTAATGTACAAGGTCATTCTTCATGCCTTTGATCATCCTTGTTACTCTTTTGCAGGCTGTAAAGATGTGGCCGAGTCCTGTATTTATGAAGTAGCATAATAAAATTACCATTTTCTTTTCTGTTTTTTAGCAATTTCTAATTTTTTTCTTTTTTGATTGCTACTCAGTATTGAGCTGATGTTCTCATAGAACTCTACGACACTCCAAGATTTCCCTTGAGAAATGAGGCTTATTTCTCACGCAGACTGAATTTTTTTTTTATTTGCTTATTTAAGTGTCTAGTCTAACAGTTAGGCCTGCGTGGATAGCTCTGTGTTGAGCATCAGGAAAGTTCATCAGCACAGTCTAATTGCTGTATGTGGTTTCTTAGTTTTAGAGTAAAATTCATTGTGACAGAAAGAATGGTCATAACTAGAATGGTTCTGAACTTTAAGCTTAGTTTTCGTGCATCTCAGACGGGTGCTCAAAATTCAGATAAATAGTAGGATCTAAGTCTTTTTTGGTGTTTCAGTTACTTTTGACCGTTTTTTGTTCTAATGAGTCTATATGAATCCTTTTTGTTTCAGATGAGTAAGAGAGATTCTGTTCTGAAATGGTGTTCTTGTGATTCTCAGTGACTGTGCAAGTAGTGTATGTATTGTGGTACAGAGATAGCAAATACTTGCCAAACTGGGTGAGAAAATTTATGGCATTGTATAGTGATGAAATAAAAAGTCCATTTTAGGATATGATTTTTAAGAAGAAACTTTTAAGGGCTATATGTGGTGGTATTATTAATGTCTTATTTTTGACATGTATAACATACAGCTATTTTTTAAAAGTCCTATATTGCATGGAAGCTTGCCTTGTCCACTTCCATAATTTAGGAATTTTCCTTTTTGAAAAGAAAAAAATAAACACAGTTCCTAAAACACAGTCCTGTTTAAATTCCCTTTTCTTTTTGCAGCAGATGGAATGCAAGCAAAAACAGAAAAGATAAGATCTTCTCTGAAGAATGTGAAAAAAGATACAGGAAAACCAGAGAAACTTAAATACAAGCCACTCACTGGGAAGGTGTTTTACCTTGATATTCCATCAAATGTGATATCTGAAAAAATAGGAAAGGACCTCAAAGAGCTAGGAGGGGTAAGTTAATGAGCAGAGAACTTTATGAAACTAGAAGAAAATCTGCACATGTGGAATGCCTTTTCCATGTTCTTTGTGACTGCATTTTAATGTTATTTGTATTTTATATGTGATGGGATTTTATTTTTTTACATTTGTCTTTATGTTTAATCGAACAATTAGCTTATCAACAAATTATTTTGTCATTTTTTGCTAGAAGCTACTTTGCTAATTGCAACAAAAGTGTTTATTATAAAGGTTTGTTTTCAGTTAATTATTCATTTGCTTAAAATTTTATCAAAATTTAGTAAGTTTCGTTGTTTGAGGTGATTTTTTTTCTGCTGCTTCTGGCTATATTGACACGTTTACATGTTACAACTAAAGTTTTTCAGCTGAACCTGAAAGTGATTAGAGAAAGTGTTTTGCATATGCTTACTGAAGTTACTAACTTTTAGTAAGTACTTTCTGCACAGAGTGTATTAATGAGTATTTTTTAATACTCTTATTTAAATCATAAATTTTATAAGCATCTTAATACTTTTTTCCTAATTCTTCTTCTGTACGAAAGAAACGCTTTGATACAAGCAAGTACAGGATATCATAGTAACACACAAGCAATGCAACTGCTTAGTCCACTTTAAACTTAAATATTTTGAATTAGTGTAGAGGAATCTTGGCAGTTAAAGTATTAAACACCCTTTAACCACAGAAGCAAAAGGGATCTGCTTAAATTGCTAGCTATTCTGAACGTTGCTTTGGCAATACTTATTTGACCTCAGAGGACCACTGAGCAGTTTTATGAAATTGATGCTTGTAAATCAAGATGCAGTCTGAAATTATAGTAAAGGCAAGGAATAGCAATAATGGGTTTCAAGTTAAATGCATCTCTCTACGTTTAGCATTAAATGAGTGCGTGCTATCTTTTGCCTTTCTCTCTAAAACAGAATTTTAGGAATTCGTATGTGAAAGGTAAGGTTGCAAATCAAAGACTGAAAAGGAAGCTTTTCTGTTTTATTCTGAGGAGTATATGCCTAAACCTGAGGTGCACCCTCAAGATCAACTACCACATGTTTCATTGTTACTTGTGTGGAGTGCGCTCAAAAGTGCCTCTCTCTGTATGTCCCATTTCTGTAAAAGGTACGTAGAGCAGAATTGAAAGGCACCGTTTCAGGCTTGCTGCCTGTGCTATTTGTGCTTTCCATACTGATTAGTTGGAGAAGAGGAAAATATTTTAAGCAACATAAACTGGCAAGAAATAACAAGGCAAATAGAGCTGATAATCACACAACAGTTGGTAACAAAAGACTGAAGGAGCAAAATGGAAGAGAATAAGCATAGGATAACCACATATTTTTTCTTGCTGAGTGTGAAAATATTATGAATCTACTTAAGTCTTCTACATTTTTGAGAAGTATTATGAATACTGCAGGTTTGAAACATGGTAACTATCCTGAAATTTTAATTTTTCTGCTGGTTCTAAATTCAATGAATTTATCGCTTCTTGCAAACCGTAAATTACATTTGCATACACATTCCTTTAAGTTTAGCTGAACACTTTTATGTAGTTTCTGTTACATAAAATTATATAAACAGTGATTTTCCTTGAATGAAGTATTATGAATACTGCAGGTTTGAAACATGGTAACTATCCTGAAATTTTAATTTTTCTGCTGGTTCTAAATTCAATGAATTTATCGCTTCTTGCAAACCGTAAATTACATTTGCATACACATTCCTTTAAGTTTAGCTGAACACTTTTATGTAGTTTCTGTTACATAAAATTATATAAACAGTGATTTTCCTTGAATTATTCTGTTGTTTCTTAATGCAGTGTTTGAATTCTTCTATTTGGAAAGTATTACAGCTAGATAGTTCAAAGAATGATAATCAAAACAAAGCAAAGCTCTTTTGATAGAGATTACAAACTTGAATTATTCTGTTGTTTCTTAATGCAGTGTTTGAATTCTTCTATTTGGAAAGTATTACAGCTAGATAGTTCAAAGAATGATAATCAAAACAAAGCAAAGCTCTTTTGATAGAGATTACAAAATAAAGAAATTGAAATTAGAATTTGTGACTGGTAAGACGCTACTACAGCTCAATTGTAATTGTCATCCAGATCTTTAGAAAATATCTTCTCGTTAATTCAGTGTTTTTGAACTTGATTATTCTAGAAGTTTTGTCACTTTAAAGAAAAGTTTGCAATGTGAAATTGAGTTACTGATTTATTGTCCTGAAATAATTACTTGCTTTATATCTTTATATTTAGAGAGTGGAGAGTTTTCTTAGTAAAGATATCAGCTATCTGGTGTCTAATAAAAAGGAGGCAAAATTTGCACCAACTCTTGGTCAGATTTCTCCTGTTCCTAGCCCAGAATCTGCACGCAATGGAGGAAATAGTTCACCTCATCCTAGCAGCCGAAAAGATCGACGTGACGGAAGTTCGTTTAAGATAGTAGATACAGTAAGTTTCTTAGTAATACTGCAAATGGGTACAACCCATGGGATATGCTCTTACAATTTCTCTCCTATTTTGTTTCCTAAAGATGGCAACAGTTCCTTGGGTGAATAAGGGGTGGTTTGTTTTTTGTTGGGGTTTTTTTTTTTTGACAAGTCAAACATACTTTTAAACTAGATCAGTCAAACTTGTTAAACTTAACTAACTCAAACTAATTAAGCAAAGTTTCAAAAACTAATTAAAAAAGGAGCCTTTTCTGCAAATAAGCAGACTACACTAAGATCTTTTCTTATAGTATGCCTGACATAATTAAACATTGATATTGTTACGTTTGACAGCTGGATCAATATGGATAGGCTTGTGATGGCATCCAATGGTTCCGGTCTCTTTAGCAGCACAGCCTGTTAATATCTGGCTGCTGTGATGTTGTTAATGCAGATATCTACAGAAGTACTCTTTGATAGTAGTTCCAGGAAATAATTAAAATCGAACATTACGAATATTAGGTTTTTTCTGAGCTCTTTCTTAGAGGAGCAAGTTAATTGCCACAGTTAGTATCTGAATTTGTGCAGGTTTACGTGAAGTTTCTTACATGGGCAAGTCTTGCGTCCTTTCAAAATACAGTTGGAAACAATTAGCTGTATTATATACATGGTACTTATTTAGAAACGTGACTGTGAGTCAGTCTGTGGCTGGTCTTTGCATTGCATAGGTGAGATCACCTCATTTTGCAAATAACCTGGATAGGTAAAGGCATGCTCATTATGAATAAACAGCATACAGTACAAAAGGAGATGCACTGGTGATAGAAAAGATGGGGATAAGATGGATTATGATTATATTCATGGCTGTTAGCTTAATTTGGCACAAGTCCAGCTGATGAAACCTCATCTTCTGGCGTGTGCCACTGGCTGCTTATTCCCACCATCTGTGTTGTTCCAGCATTAACATTGCTTCAGCCATGCAGTGACCTGCTTTGGCTGAAAACAATTACTTGTTGGGTTTTTTTTTTTTCTATTCAGACTGTATCAACCATAACCTTGTGGGGAAGATGTGAATTAATGAAAAATAGCAGTACAGTGAACAAAAGGAGGCTGTCATAGCTAAACTACGTATTTGTAAGCAACAATGTAAATTGCCTTACCTTTTGGTTTTTTTGAAATGAGTTCTAACTTGCTACAAATGTGCTTCTGTCTTAATATAGGTACGTATGAGCAGAGGAAAATCCTTAGTTGAAAAAGCAATCAAAGAGCAGGTAAGCCAAGTAATCAATGAATTCGTGCTTGAGAAACTGGTTTTGCTCTTCTAGAAAACAAGCAGTAGTAAGAGTGGTCTTAGTGGTCTAAGAGAGAACTCCCTCATGGAACGCTCAGGCAGAAGTCGAGGGATTGTCCTAAGTAAAACTGTCAGGTCATGCTTTCTGGGTACTTCCTGAAGAATTGAAAGTCTGTGGAGTCTTATGATCAGTATTATAATTTATCAGGATTGCTGATATAGCTAGCATTTGTGATAATAGAGAACAGTTCTGGTTTTATGAAAGGTTAAATATAATCTTTTGATGGTGAAGTGCTGTGACACGGAGATTGAAAAGTCAGTTGAGGAGAGCGATAGTCTTTTGGCAAGAAGCAAAGCATCTGTACTTTGATATCGGCTTTCATATTACATGTAATGTATTTGTAATTATTTTACATAATCTGCTATATATTGCTTAAAATTATTAATATAATTTATTGTTTGCAGGACTTAATCCCCTCTGGTAGTATACTATCCAATGCTTTGAGTTGGGGTGTGAAGATACTTCATATTGATGGTAAATGTTTTTGTTTGATGAAGCCTAATTTGATCTTGTAACATTGATTTTATTATTCTTTTGTTGAATTGAAAATATTAAAAATGACAAATTACTTCAGACATACAAAAATAGCGCAGTATAATTCTCCCTCTTTTTGCCAGATGTTAAGAATTACATTGAACAAAAGAAAAAGGAGCTCTACTTAATCAAAAGAGCAGGCAGTTCTTTTAAAGATGTGGTAAGTGGCTCTTTGAAAGAAATGCCATTTGTTTCATTAACTGTGAAAACACAGGTGTACTAAATACTAACTACTGTGAAGCTTACAGATTTTATTTTAATAAAGTCTTGCTCATGTTCAGTTTTTCAGACCAATATGTTTTATGAATTGATATTTAAAAACTTTCTTTGAAAAATATAAAGTATTAGCTATACATCTCAGCATTATTCAAAAATAAATTCCATAGTAGCATTGATTAAATAATGTGTAGACCTTTGCTCTTGCAAAGGATATCTAAGAATCAGAAGTACTGAACTGTCTGAAACTTCCATTCTGCCTCCATTCTCCCTGCCTCAAAAATAATAAATAATAAAAAAAAAATTGCGGCTTGGTTTTAGTATGATGTAGATTGTAGTCAAGTTGCCCTATATAATTTTCCCTATGACACAGTGATTAGAAACCCCTTCCTTTTGATGGACCATTTTGAAGAATCACAGTTATGTTTCCTGAAGAAGCTGTCTCTAGGGAATCTGTCAGTTGCTCAACTCTGCATCTTTTCCTTCCCAGTATTTTAAAGAACTAGCATAAAGCATCTTTGAGCTATTCTGCCAATAATGTGCAGTTGGCATGTGAAAATCCTGATTTCTCCAGATTTTAGTGTATGATGTACTGAGACACTGAAACTGTTTTAGCTGCTTGTGCGCTCCATCTGCAGTTGCTCTGTAATTTAAATTACACACTCGAAGTTGTACAATTATCTAGTCTAGGCAGGGGTCTGTGATAAGTAAATGGAAACATACCATCTAGTATATGTTATGTTGTTTTGGAATGCAATATTAGCTAATTATTGAGGCCATGTGAAATCCTCTGCTAAATCATCAGTGTATCATGTTCATGGATAGCAGGTTGGGGTTTTTTTGCAAGTACTATAAACTAGGAGTTTGTACCTTTACCAGAATCAATTACAGCTAACGGCTGATGCTTGAATGGAGACTTTACTCTTTTCTCTTTTAATCTTTGTTGCTAAAAAAAAAAAACCCAAACCAACCTGTGTAAATCCATTCAAATGAGAAGAATTGTTTTAATTGGAGAATGTTGCTATCTGCAGTTTTTGGTGGCATTTTACAGCTTGTAGTTAGTTAGCATTTATAAAGTGTTGTAAAAATGTTATCCGTATTTAAGAATCAACTTTCAACCATGGCAAGGTATTTTGGTGGAGGAGAGAGAGTAAGTGAATAAATTTACCTGTGTGGGTTTTTTGTTTATAAATAAATTGAAACGTCTCAAGGAGAACACTTTTTTTTGCAGTGTCGAAATAAATATTTCTTTGAGAAACATGTCACCATATTTCTGAAGTACTAATGAGCTTAGTTTCCCTCAAAATTTATCACGATTGTGTATACAGTCATGATTAATACAGGGAGACCCTCATAACTTAAAATTACCTACAGCTAAATCTTTAATAAAACGCAGAATAATATTCACAGGGATTTTATAACTTCTCTTTTTTCAATAGGAAAAACAAGTTACTGCTCCAAAGTCAAGAAGTAAGTATGTCAGTATTTGTAGAGTTTTTTGTTTTGTCTTATATTCTGAATGCTTAAAAATGTACTATAGTTCTCATCTGGTCAAGTGTGCTGCCGTATTCTAATTTGCATGTCTAAGAAAAGCATGTAGAAAAAGTTCATGGAAATCAAGTTTGTCAAAACATGTACATAATGAGTTCTAAAACAATGTCTGCTTATTTATTCAGCTACTGGAGTAACTTGCTGAATGAAGAAAACTATTTCTCTCTTAATTTTCTTTTCTCCCCCATGAGCAGGTAGACTGAAAAATCCATTTGTCAAGGTGGAAGATAGAAGTCAGTAAGTGTTCTCTTCATGCATTCAATAATGCGGTTCTTAAACTGAGTAATTCAGAAACGTTTAGTATGCCTTGAGGAAGTGGCCTTCAGATTTCAATTTCCTTCAACTTCCTGACTTTAGATGCCAGGCATACTGTCCTCTTACAATAAGATAAAAAATTTTCATCTCTGCATGCTCTGGGTAGGTATCTGTGGTTAGCCACTGAATGAGATTGAGCAGGCAGTAGTATAGTAGGGAATATTTGCAATAGGTAACGGAACTAGAAAGTTAACATGTAGCTCCAGTTTGTAGACCATGAGAGTGGGTTCTTTGGGTTGCTTTTTGCCAAGGGCCATATGAATGAAAAGGAAACCTGGAAGCTTGGAACTTTGACATCTCTTCTTAGATGTCTTCTTCAAATCCTATAGCCCAAAAGGCCAATAAAACTTTGTATACTAAATTCCAGTCCTGTAGTCCCAACTCAATAACATTCATCTCCTGCAGAGTCTGTTTAGATGTAAGGAAAGGGAAGTTGTAGTTAAAATCATCCCTTGAAATTAGATTTAATTTCCTGTTCAATCATTTCTTTTTAAAAGGGGAAAAAAGCTATTAATCTGATTTCAATATCCACAGTAGCATGAAATCTGATATTTTCAGCCTTTAAAATTTTCACATCTTTCTGGTCCTGTAATTGATCAGACCTGGTTGTGCAAGGAAATACCAGTCTGCCGGAAGTTGAGAGAACGATGAATTATAAAAAAATGCAGTTCTGCACGGCATGTTTTGCACCTTTATATTCTTAACTAACTTCTGCCTTATGATGATGTTTATAAGCTCCAAATTCTTTGACCTGATTTCTTTGACACTTTCCTGAATTAAAGAGAGATCTAAACCTGGTCTTACACTGAGTTGGTGTAATAGATATGAGGGACATGAGGATAGTGGGGAGAATTGGACAAATACAGTTATAAGTACAAGAAATTTGTATATAAATATGTGTGAATTTGACTTCTGAATGTAGCTGTGTACCAAACACCTGAAACACTTTTAAATGTCTATGTAACATCAACAATGTTTTTTAATGTTTAAATGTTGATGCAACATAAGTAACAGTTCAGAAGCAGAACAAGATGCTTAGCTGTCCCTGTTATGCAGACTTGCTCTTTTTCTTCTGCCTGGGTAGCTTATAATAGTAATGTGGGGAAAAAAATCAGACTGAACTGTGGCATCAGTATTACAGTCAAATGATGCAGTATGTGTACTTTTGGTATGCCCTATTTTAAACATTTTTTTTATAGATTCAGAGCAATGGTACAGTTGCTAGTTCTGATATCTTTCTAAGTACAATGCTGTACAGGAAAATTATCTTTCTGGAAAATGAGGTGGTCAGATTTTATATTTTGAATGGTGAATTGATTAAAATTTGCCAAAAAGGAAGAAGATGGTAAAATGGAAAAAAAAAATTAATATGTTGGATGTTAGGAACTGCTATAGCTACTTCTCAGGAACACAGATGCACCGTCGTCCAAATTGTTCTTAGTTGTATTGGTTACCCGATTCTCAACAATAAATAGGCATGAAAGCCATGCCCCAGGGAATGTGTAAGACAGCTATGGAAACTCAAGGCAAATCTATTTTGAGAAAGTATCAAGTTTATAGGAAGGAAGGAATGACTTATTCGATGGTATTTATCTGTTTAGCATTCTGTGTACATTATATGTAAGAGAGAAACACTTCAAGATTTTTGACCTGATTGTAATTTGTGCTATGAACTCCTTTCTCCATTTCTGGTGGTTCTAATGCACTCGTTTTGTCTAATACAGCCACTACCGACCATTTTATCTGCAGTTACCCAGTTTTCCATTCCTGAACTACTGTGTTCCAAAACCATATAGTCCGTTTGAGGTGGATAAGAAGCATCCTTCTGGTCAAAAGCAAACTCAGTCTAAGCAAAGGTTTGTTGAAAACTTGTTATTGAGGTGTGGATAGAGGAAAGGGCGGTTCTCTAAAATAATTCTAAAGTAATTGTTTTCTAAAATAAATGCTCTGCTTCTAATCTTGTGTGATATTTAATACTAATAGCCACATCCCAGCTGATGTATTTGCTGCACTGTAACTGTTGGTGTCTGTCTATCTTTCTGTATCCTCTTTATCCTGTCTTTAGTCCTTTTTTTGGGCATACAGATGCATACATCCAAAAATGTGGCCTTCTCCTATCACTATGGGTCAGCATAAGATATTTTTTTTCCTTTCTGCCACTGGTTTCTTCTTTGTCCTCATCTTGGATGCCATCCAGTAAGTATTTTACAGGAAGTGGATTTCTTAAGACTTCTTTTGATATTTGTCAGTATAATGCTAAAGTAGGCAGTTAAAAATTTTTACAACAGTGATATTCAGTCATAGTGCAAAATCATTGTTGATAAAGAGTGCACACTGTTGATAACGTCTAATTTATAAAAACTAGACTCTGCAAATACTGCTTCAACTCTTCAGAGATGAAAAGTGGATGCCAACTGCCCGTAGAATTGCAGTTGGTCTTGCAGCAAGTGTTTATGATACATTTTGGATTTTAGGCTCTATTTGAGCACTCCAGATGCAGTTGGGACTTCTGGTAAATCAATTGCATGATTTGAAACTACTTAGGAGTCCTAATTATCTGGTTTTATGGTGAATCAGACTATTGTTTTGAATTTCTTCTACCTAGCATATCTGGAGTATTGGTTCTTTCATTGACTTCTAAAATTGGTTTGCGTGAGATATCTTTTGTGAGACTAAAGATACTTAGGTGAAAGGTAGCTTTGCTATGTGTGGAACTTTCTGTATCTAGTAACTTTTGCTGCTTTTCTGTCCTCAGGGTTTAAGACTTACTTAGGTTTGGTACTTGTTTTCTTTATAAAATAGCTTATCCACTGTTCAGGTTCTGTCCAGTCTTCACCATTATTGTATTGCTGGAGGTTTTCAGCTGATGTTGCCATGATGAATTTTATTTATTTTTTTTTATTTGTTTGGGTTTTTTAATTGCAATGAATGTAGCAGTATAAAAAACCAAAGCAACTATAATACAGTGGTAACCTTTGCAATAATAAGGTAATTTCTCATGGTGTCTCTTTAGAGGGGGTTAGAAAGGCCCATTATTTTTAAAGCATTTAATGAAAAGAATATTGCCTTTTTTTTTTTCTATGGATTAAGGAATATGATATATTAAAAATTTCAGGAGTTATGTTTGAATGAATATTCTTATTTAATCTTTCAGGTTGGCACATGCCAAAGGGATATTTAGGTGGGAGATTATTTCATACTCAGCAGGTAAATGTGAGGCATGTCAGTTTCAGGAGAGAGAAAGGGGAGCGCTGGCCTGTTTTATCTTTATCTGGGAGAAAAGCTTGTTGAAACTAAGTTGTCAATTCTGCTTGCTTCTGCATCAGGCAAGACCTGCAGACGTTATTCAATCTTCAGATGATAAATGCTGTTGCTTATATCCTGCTTTACTGGTTCTCTGATTTTTACAGATCTGAAGAGGGAAGATGAAAAGGCTAGTGCAATAGTAAAAATACACAGTTAGGTGGAGCCTGTCCTGTGGAACCCAGCAAATGCTGGGGCAGGTGTTACCAATTTAGACTTCTTGATTGAAAGAGATTGTTGAAAGCAGTGTACACTTACTGTGCTGAGCAATGCATTGCTATGCTTTCTAAGTTAGAGATTTTTCAGGACAGGTTTTTTGATGTAAGGTCCTGAGCCTACATCTATGCAGATACTGGTAAAGTCTGTTGGAATGATTTTTGGCTGAACAGGGAGATGGCGCTATTCCTCTGAAGTAAAAGGGAAGTAGAGATTGATGGTTCTGCTTTACCGCTAGCATATCATCCTTAGGTGGTTTAATAGTGAATTGCAGCAAACAGTAGCTCTCCCCAGATGAGGACCCTGAAGGTCATGGAGCAGCTATTGAAAACCTCTTTGTGTTTTAATCTCTAGAAAGAACTTGAGGTTCATTTCCTTGTATTTCCACTTAGCCTGTACCTAGAAAAACAGGACAAAATGGCATTTGGTCAGCATATTCAAAAGCTACATATAACCAACAAATATGACTGTTGTTTACTTTTACCAAAGAATGAGAGTTCATCTGTTAGACCAAGTGTTTTTGCTGCGTGTTTTCTTGGCATCAAAAATACTGACAGTCAATGAGATGTTAGAAGACTTTTTTCTTTTTTTTCTAGTTTTGACTTTATCAAACCTTTTATCAGCTATGCACAGAGATTTCAATATGTCCTTTGGTTTGTCAAGTGAGGTTTTTTTGTTTAGCGATTTTGTGTTGTTTATTCTGAGTCAGGGATAGTAGTACATCTGTACTAACCTGGATGTTTTATGCTTACATTTAGTTCCACTGGGTCTGCCTGTCTTGTTGCAGTAAATCTTTTTTTTAATTAATGCATAATTTTTCTCTTTGTTTTTCCGAAGCATTGACTAACATAATATAAATAGATTGAGGGGAAATAGAGTTGGTTTTTTTTCCAGTTAAGGAAATAAGAATGAACATAACTGTGAGAGGCAAGTCTAGAGCTCAGCTCCATATTTGAGACTCATTAATACATCTTTTCTGTTAACAGAAACAAAATAAATAGTGACAAGGACTGTGGAACTCCTGTTCAGCTCCTTCAGAAGGACAAAAAAAAGAGAGGATATTGTGAATGTTGTGGGAAGAAATACGAAGATCTGCAAACAGTATGTGAAATGTCAAGTATATGCTTTGATACAGTCATATTTCTTAAGTGTGGTATCAACAATGGTTTCTACTTGCTAGTTTAATGTATTTTTTATTTTAAAATATTTCTGAATGTATCTCCTAAAAAGCAGCAAGTGGGTATTTTTTTCCCTTGTAGGTTTTAATTCTTGATTGCTGCCTCTATGTATGGTAGCTGAAGGCACTAATAGTTCATGTCTCAGACACTGGTAATAAATTAATGATATTTACTTACTGCTCCATATCATACTGTTGACTTGTATGTTCATGTCTGTAGTATTAGATTTGTTTCATGTTTTTTCTTTAATTGCAGCATCTTGAAAGTGAACAGCACCGAAATTTTGCACAAAGCACACAGTATCAAGTTGTTGATGATATAATCTCAAAGTTTGTTTATGAGTTTGTTGAATACAAAGATGATGCAAAAAAAATGAAAAGGTAAGTTACCTTTTTACCTAAATTTTAAAGTCTCTGTGAGTTAAGACATTGAACATAAAGATACTTAGTGCTGAAATTCTGGATCTGGTACAGAATAAATTAATATTTTTCAGTCTGAAATAAATCACGGAAATATGCAGTGCAATTGTACCTGGCAAATCAGTTCTATAAAGCAGAAATTGGGGGGGTATTAAAGGTGCAGATGGCATCACAGGAAAATGAGACTGAGACTGAAAGGAATTGCCAGAAGTTGTCCTACCTGTCCTTCGGCTTCAGAAAAGCAAGATTTACTGAACTAAAATATTGCCAACAGATGGACAGGAATGTCTGGACATCTTGCTCTAAAAACTTTCTGATATTCTTAGTAGCCTAAGAACAACAAATTATATCCTCCTCAGTCAATCTGATCTCTTTACCAGTGGAAAAGCTTTTCCTAGTCTAATCTAGATCTTCCTATCTGTACTCTAAGCCTCTTAGGTTCTGTCCTGCCTGTGCTGGACAAAGAAAGCAGATTTTCCTTTCTTCTTTGTAGCTCAAAAGCTTAAACGGGAGAGAGACTTGTTTCATGTCTTGGACTGTAGGCACCAGCGTCTTCATTACTTGGAACAGTAACTCAATTCAAGATTGCTCTGATTTGTTTGCAAATGAGTCAGGAGATAAGGAATCACTTTCTTATTTCTTAAAAAAAAAAAAAAAAAAAATTGAAGAAATAAAGATATTCTTAGTGAAATCAAAGGAAATGCAAATAGAGTCAAACAACTGATACAGTAATGAAGGCAAGCCTTTATTCCTTTTGTGATTTAAAAATACTGAGTGGTTAGGTTTGAAATACGATGTCAAGAAAAGCATATATAATTATGCTAATTCTGTGTATATATATCATAGAATATTTGTAAGTATTTATAGTTACTGTGTTATATTCATTAGCTTCTTTTGTTCTTAATACCACTGTGAATTGAGATTTACTGAAATACTAGATTCCTTCATGTATTTTTAAAACAATTTTATGAGCTGTAGAAATCAATAAGAAAACATCAAATTCAAATATAAGGCACTCTGTTCCTGTAGAAATAGTGTGTTGCAACCCTAAATGTCCTTCCTTTAAATGTAAAAACAAAAATTGCTTTGTCAGTTCAGTTGCTTTTCTAGATTCAGTTGCATATGGAGTTATGTTACCCATGTTTCTTTGAAGTGTTTGTTAATAATTTTAAACAATTTCATTGTAGGACGAAATGTAGTATAGGATATTTTCCTCCTATTATTGGAAAGATAACTAGACCAGATGAGCTGAAACAACGACTGAAAAAGCAACGCATTTCTTTGAAAAGTTACTCGTGGAAGGATATGGCAATACGGGCACTCAAACTGGATCGCCAGCCAGCAGAAGTACAACCGAATTCTGTGTCAATACCTACCCCTATTTCTGGATCTGTCTGCTCAGTTCTTTATTGTCACCTGTCACAACCTTCAGAACTAAAAAGTAAGTTCAGATATAATGATGAAAATATTAAAACTGATGGCTCCTGTGCTGCAAACTTAAGAGAGACTACTGTATCATCAAATTTCATACAACCACCCCCTCAGAAAGATGACAAAGCATACACAGAGAACTTGTCTCGAGCTTATGAGCCATTCAGTAAAGAAATATTGGAACCAGAAGTAAATAAAAAGAATATACAGCATTTTCAGGAAGGCACGTGTACTTTATATTCTCATACTCAAGTTACAGATTTTAGTGAAAAAGACAAAAACCTGTCACAGCACCCTCCCACAGCCAAAACGAAAATTAAATAATGCAGTAGTTCTACCAGCAAAGTGTTTGAAAAAAACAGATGCCAATCCTACGTTTGTCAAGAAACATCGTGATTTATGTGATAATCATCAACAGATGCAGCACAATGTAGTTCTGGAGGCTGAGGTATCTGATACTGCTGTAAACAAAGAACTTAATGAATTGGCTGCCAGCACTGCACATAGTTCACCATCTGGAAAGCTGCGCAGAAAAGTGAAGCTTTACTTGGGAGGAAATAAAAGAGAAACCCGGAAACAGAATATGGAGTTATGCGTAAAGTATACAGATGGACTGTCTGTTTCTGAAGAGAAGAGAAGTTCTTGTAGCTCACCAGTGCAGGCCCTACTGGAATTGTTTCAGACAAGTGAAATAAACTCAGAATTTGGAGGCTTTTCAGGTTCAGCTAGCATAAAAGATACATGGGAAGGGCAGAATACAAAAGTTACATGGTCATTATTTTCCTCTTCATCCTCATCCCCGTTTGTTGGATTTTAATGCTGCTTTATTTAATGTAATGATTTTCAAATAACCTTGCGAATTTAAGGTTTTATTAATGGAAACTTTAATTGCTGTATTATATGTACAGATGGTTTGTATTTTTTAATGCAAAAACTTCTGTATATGTAAATATGAAAAATAAAATTAAGGTGGTGTTTTTTGTTTTTTTTTTCTTAAAAGATACTGCTTTATCACAGCTAGTAAAAGGCTCTGACCCCAGATTTGGGGTTAAATTAATTGCTGGGCAACCAATAAGCATGGTGTAGCTGCACTTGGATAGAATAATCTTCTAAAATCACTGATTGTGGTACGTTCTAAATAACCACACTATAAATAATGGGTTGTTCCATTGTAAATAAGGCAGTCCACTACTTAGGGACAACTGATGTTTTGTGGAGATTGGGTGGCTTCTCTTCCTATTCCTTCTGCTGCTGCTTTATTAGAGGATGGAAAAATAGAAAGTCACTTGCTTTCCTAATATTTCTTCTGCTGAAATTGTCTTGGGGGAACCTACGTAGTCACAAAGAAATAGGATTAAGAAAGCACATATAATATTTTTTGGCTACTCTGACATAATTTATTTTTAGACTAAAACTAGCTGTATTGTGGGTTTCAGCCAATAGGAAAGCAGTAGATGTATACTTTGGTTTTGTTTTGTTTGTTTTTTTTTAAAAACCCAAACACAACAACAAAGCAGCAACAATGATGGCAAAAAACCAGCCAATAGGTTTCTGATTGACTCAGGTAATTTGTTTGATTTTTCTTTCAGAGTAGCCAGCCTGTCTGACTAGCTTACTCAGGGACAAGAGTGAAAGACACAAGTGAGAATTGGGAAGACTTTTTTAATATTTTGAATCTTTACCAGAGCCGATCTCTTTCAGAATTTCCATATCTGTAAATCAGTGCAGGGCATGAGTATAGAATTATGGTGGAGGTAATTGCAAAGCTTTATTAATAAATGTAAGTGCCTTAAGGTCATACGAGAGATCTAAACCAGCAGAAATTACTCTCATTAATTTTTGCATAAATTACTTGTTTGCATTTTTCTCTTGGCTGTTTAGTATTCTCAAACCTACTCTGTCAGTGTTCTTATGGTTAAAGTGCTTTCAGTCGTTGCATACTACTGTCTGTCCTTTCTAGGATATTTTCTGCGAGGGGTAGGTAAAGCTTCTTGGGGTGCAGGAATGGGTGAGGAAAATGACATGAAATTACTTTCCTTTAAAAAGCGTGTGAATTGGAAGCTTAATGATGAAAGTAGCTGCTTAGGGTGTTGCTGTCACCTTAAAGGTGACATTCCTTGTTCCACTATTTATGTAATTGCCTGTACAGTCTGGTAAGAACTGCTTTTGCGCTCTCCATCTTTCTGGTCACTTCTGGCTTGATTTATAGTTTCTTCTGATCTGAATTCACATCAAGAAAATTATATAGAAAGCCATTACAGAAATGAGCAAAATTAACATTTTAAAAAGGAGTTGATCTTGAATATGTATGTCTATATATATTTTGTCTGTAATTTACCAATATAGAGTGGTTTAGGAAGGGGGATTTAAAGTAGAATATGGAAGCAATTACTTTGTTCTTCCTTTTGAGTGATGCTTTAATGATAGAAGGATTGCTCTCTGATTTGACAAATGCAATCTATTTTAGGAACAAGTGTTTGTCCATTTTTCTTGAGAGTTTTTGTTTGGTTTGGTTGGTTTTTGGTTTGTGGGTTTGGTTTTTTGTTTTTGGTGTTTTTTGGGGGGGTTTTTTAGCTTTTGGTTCAGTACTGAAGTAAAGTCTAAGAAAAACTTGCATTTTTCCCTTAACACACTGCAACGATCTGTCAGTAGGTCTCTCTTGCGCATGTCTCCCTCCTCACATCCCCGAGACACATACTCTTCTTGGTCGGTGTGGTGGCCTCCATCAGACTGGAATGTATATGCATGGTTATTTATATACATAAAGATTATTGCAGTAGTTAAATGTTAAGGGGAGAGGTAGTAGACGTTAGTAAATCTACTCATCAGATAACCAATGTGTATGTCTTGTATATTATATGACTAGATGCAGTATTAGAACATGTTAGCTCAATGGGCACTGCAAAGAGGAGATTTAAACACATCGGAATCTGTCTTCAGAATCTTAAGGGAAAAAAATTCAGAGGCTTGTCACTAAAATATGAAGACTGCTCATTGTAATGCAGAACAAGATAGGAGAGTCACTGCTACTGGTTGCAAAAAGCACTTTTAGTCATGATGCAGATTTTGTGTACAGGTGACTGGTCACATTAGTGCGTACCAAAACTCCCCTTTGTATGTAGTATGTTCAGACAGTGTCACAAGCCACGGTAAGCCTATTAACTATTTCTAAAACAGATTCATTCAGCATGTTGTGTGCCATTTTTATGCATTTATTATCTTTCAAGCTTGTTTTTTTTTAAAAAAAAATTTACAAAAATTTAAAAGGAATTATATTACTATTTGAAAAAATAATTAAATATGGAAGGCTAGTTATTCGAATATTTGTCTGCTTCTCTGACTTCCTCCCAGAGAAGAGAATGAGTATTTTCAAATTCTGTGGCAGGGATTCTGAGAAATGTCAAACACTTCAGACAAACGCTACCACAAGTACCTCTGTAGTCACTAGAATAAAGGTTTAGCATTAGAAGTGTGTTTTATCTGTAAGTACATCTTTGTGGTAATTACATGCTATATAATTACAGTTTGAACTCTTCATAGGTACGTGAATTTCTTCTAATGCACTTCATTTTTTGATTGGCTTGCTTTCTGTGTATTTGAGAAGCTGGTGTAGGTAATTTTTACATTCTATTCAAAAACAGTTGTTAATACTAATTGTTGTTTCCTTTTTGTGGTGGGGTGAGAATTGTTGTTTCCTGTTTGTGGTGGTTAGAGAAACTTGGAGCTATATTCCCATAGTGCCTGCAGCGTACACCTATACACAGTGTGGGATTCAAAGTTTTAATGAAGCACCCAAAGCTTTACTGTTACAAAAAAGTGAAAGCTTTAACATTTGTGTAGAAAGACCACTACAGTTTAAACTCTGATTTGAAAAAAGCCCCTAGCCTTTTCCATTCTAAAAGTACTCTTATTTAAGTGATTGTCCTGTGCCCCTGTGACTGTTACTGTTTCTTTCCCATAGGTGTGGCAAGCACATTTCTGGGGATGTGTAATATTTTAGCACAATCTTTAAAATGTTAAAATAGAAGGCATGTGCATGCACACACACGTACCGTTACTGAAAGCCTGTGCAGACACTATACTGGTTTGGTACTTCAGTGTGAGGGTGAGTTGTAACTGATCTGTTCAGACCCATTTTGTTTCATTACCATGGGAGAGAGCAAAATGATTTTCAGTAAAGACTTTAAAAATGGAAACTGTAGCTACACAATACAAGGTGGGGATGGTAGTAACAACATCAAAAGAAATACAGGTGTTGAAATCTGCTTTTAGAAATAAAGCATTAGTAGTGTTTTACTGTGGTTACACCTACACCAAGTTTGGTTTGGTATCTTTGCAGTGGATGCCCAACCACTGCATATGACTTTGCTCCACAGTATGTGTTTATCTGGAACAGAAACATTTCTCTTCAGGTGAATCTATAGTGTGGCTGAGAGGATAGAGTTCCCAAGGGTCGGGAATGCTTTTGTGTGTGTGTGCGTGCATATGCATATGGGTGTACATATAGATACTCATATGGGTATATGGTGATAGTGGAGATTAGTGACTCCAAAACCACGCACACACACAAGGAAGTTCTGCAGTAATTTCTGAGTTTCATGCACTCAGGTAAGCCCTGCACTCAGCAGCAGGATCTTCAAGCGGTAATGTCTCTTGCTCAACATCCGACTACAGAACACTTGACACAAAGCGACAGGTGACTGAAAAGCCGGCCTTCCCCTTTGGAGTTGAGGGAAAGGTAGTTACAGCCTGAGGAGCACTGAGCATGTTAACATCTGTTCTGTCCTTCAGGGGTTGCCAATGTGTATCGAGGTGATCGAATCCATGTTCCACCTCAAGCTTGCAACAAAAGGACATGCTTCAGTTATCCATTCACACTGTCGTTGTTCTGTCTTATCTCCTGGCCTATATGACTGCAAAGCATATGACTTCTTAGATGCACCTGTGTGGTGGGTGTGTGCCTTCATCCTGCACTCTAAGGAGCCTCAGCTCTGAAGGACTCAGCTAATGTAATTGGTGATGGTATCTATGAAGCTCTTGTAGAATCATAGAATGGTTTGGGTTGGAAGGGACCTTAAAGACCATCTAGTTCCAACCCTCCTGCCATGGGCAGGGACACCTTCCACTAGACCAGGCTGCTCAAAGCCCCATCCAACCTGGCCTTGAACAATTCCAGAGATGGGGCAGTCTCTGAGTGCAGGAATGATGAAAAAATGGTTGCTGTTCTAACTGATGTAGTTATAGTAGGGTGTGTGGACACGGGATGAAAATATGAATCCTCCTGTGTTCCCCAGCTGGAGAATCATTGTGAGCTGTATGGTCCATATGGCCTCTGGGCCATTGGCTGATAAGCACCAAGGGCTGATAAAGGCTGCCCGTGCTGGGCTTTTTGATCTAGTTGATACCACTGGTACCTGTAGCAGAGTGAAGGTAAGTGTGAACTGAGTTCATTAATCAGATTAACATTTCTGAAGGTGATATGAGAGGAATATTTGGGGTTTTTACCATGCATTCTGTAAATGTTACTGTTTGGCTTCTGATACTCAACGGTGTATTCACTTTAGAGAATGCAGCTATCCAAAATAAATGCTGAGCATCCCAGATATAGCACCATAAAAAGATTTGGGTTGCAAAGCAGATGTTTGAGTGGAGTCCAATTTGATTTGGGATAAAGCAGCTGTAGATTCAGGTGGCTATCAGACTTAATCCTTTTGTTTGTTTTGTTCAGTTTTAATTTTTTTGGAGTTGAGGGGGGATCTCACTTCAAGATTCAGTGTCTCCGATATTCTTTGAGTATGTAGATAGCTGGGCTTTAAAACCCAGGCTTTCTCTGTGACCTTCAGAACAGTTTTGCAACACGGTATTCCAGTGGAATAGAGGTTGAGAGCCACGCAGTGGAATTCAATTGCCAAATGATGGTTAGTCACTTCTGTGGTTCAAACCACCAGGTGGAGTAGGAACTGGGATGTGGGTCTCATACATTTCAGGTGCAGGCACACCAGCAGACGTCACGTGGGGTTCATCTTTCATGTACAAGGACTGCAAGCAGGATAATTGAGCTGCAGAAGTTTCATGGCCCTTGGAAAAAGAGAGTCTTCTAGCCACAGAAAGATGCATGAATCTCATTCTTGCATCCTGCATTCAGGTTGGTTTAGCTGAGTAGCTATTTAGCTTGTTTCTGAGGATGATTTTAAAAACTAATTTCTCTGCCAGACTTTAGGGGTTACTACAGAAGATCTAACCTAGAAGTTCCTAAGTGAGTGCAAGTTTTGTATGTTGTAAAACTTGCATGAGATCTCTGAACGTTTTTTACTTTACTGGTGCCCTGCCTTCCAAACCACTTGCCACTGAGCCAAATGATTCTTTTTTTTATATGATAAATAAAAATCTTAGCTTTCTTTATGTCACCAGGTTTTCTGAGAAACTGCCAATACTAGACGATACTTGCAGTTACCCAGCCCAACCTCCTAATTCCAAGAGTGGTGAGCAGCGGTCACAAGAAGTGCAAAAAGAATCCTGTGCAATGACTAGATACGGGGTAAAACCCCCAACCAAAAAATCCTATTTGTGAACTTGGAATAAAAAAACTGGACAAAGCTGATGCACTTTTATCCAAAACTGGCTGTTCATTGCTGCAGGTCTGGATGTTCTCTCAGTCCATAAGAATGTCTTGTCCCTCTTGATGCCAAGAATTTTGAAAGATTTCATTAACAACCTAAGTAAAGACTTCAGTATTGAATTAAAGCATATTTCTTCTTATCAGCTTTGAGTTTACTAGGTTTTAATTCAATTGACTGTCCTCTTATTCACACCATGCTGCCAGGAAAACAGAAAGCACCAGCTTACTTTCCCTATACCACCTGTAAATCATTTTATTGTGTTCCTGTCTGTTCATCACCGTCCTGAACAACCCTAATCTTTCTGGTTTCTGTCACTGTCTTTCTCTGAACCTTGCAATGTCTTCGTTGGGAATGGCTGGTGCAGTGCTCCAGACTGGGCTGTACCTCCAATTTAATGTCAAAATGGGTTCTGTGTGATGTGCTCTTTATTTAGATTACAACTGCACATGCTTCCTGTTTTGAGGTAATATTCATGCTCTGAACTAAATAAACAGTGAAGTTGAATGTTTTTATGTACATTAGTCAAAAGTCACTGCTGTAAATGTACAATCATGCAGTCAAAATGCACTGTTGACTGCAATTGGACATGTAACTGGTACTGATACAAGAAAATTTAATTACCATGTATTCAGAATGTAAATGTGTTTTTCATATGGAAACATTTAGGGCATTACGCTTATGGTAGTAGGTGGCCAGATGAATAGAGACAATTACAAAATATTCATAGATCTGCCTTTTATTGGGAAAAAGTCTTAATATGGCTTTTACAGACTTAATTATGATTGAATATTGAATGCTGAGAATGTGTTTGTTTTAAAGTGCCCTAGATTTCAGTTACAATCTAGTACATTTGAGAAAACAAAAGTTGCTGTGTGTGGGGAGAAGAGTTATACTTTCCATAGAATTAAGTTGCTGTCATGTTCTGTAATTGGAGTCAGTGTTATTTTTCCATCATGTCTATGCATACACAAGGCTCCATTGTGTATTCCTCAAAGCAGAAAATTAAGATTTTATCAAAATTATAAAAACACAAAGCAATTTCTGTAGGTTTTTTAGTATCTAAAAATGTGTTACTCTTTCAGCATTTTAAAGTAGGCTAATTTCTTCAGAACTTTAGACAGTTTAAAACTGTAAATCATGATTGCAGTCATAACTACTTACTGTAGTGATTACAGCAAAGCTTAAGTTATACAACGGGCAGGTAATTTTCAAGAATACCCCAAATACATTAGAAGTACAATGGCAACAGGGCTGTTCAGTCCATGTATCTGTCATTTTCTGTGGAAAGGAGAGAAGTAACACTTAGATGTTAAATTTAAGTGTTAAATTATGACTTCTAATTAATTATGGTTTGTCATGGTTTAACCTCAGTCAGCAACTGAGCACCTCACAGCTGCTCGCTCACTCCCCCCTGCCCCCTGGTGGGATGGAGGAGAGAGT
>NW_008795018.1:12076435-12080353 GCF_000699145.1 Aptenodytes forsteri | reverse complement strand
GTTCAGGCCACAATAGTCTACTGTTAATCTCCACTCTTCATTAGACTTCTGCACTGGCCATATGGGACTGTTAAAGGGTGAGCGAGTCTTGCTGATCACTCCTGGCTCTCCAGGTGATGAATCAATTTATGGGTGGGAATCAGGGAGTCTCGGTTGGTGCAATATTGCCACCAGTGCACCGTTGTGGTGGTGATCAGCACCTGTTGTTCTTCGACCCTCAGCAGCCCCACAACAGAAGGGTCCTCCAAGAGACCAGACAAGGTGTTCAGCTATTTAATTTCTTCCGTCTCCAAGGCAGCTATACCAAAAGCCCACCGGTACCCTTCTGGGTCCTTGAAATATCCTCTCCTGAGGCAGCCTATGCCAAGGATGCACGGAGCCTCTGGGCCAGTCACAATGGGGTGCTTCTGCCACTCATTCCCAGTTAGGCTCAGTTCGGCCTCCAATAGAGTTAGCTGTTGGGATCCCCCTGTCACGCCAGAAATACAGATGGGTGTCTGTACATCTAAACATCGGTGTGTTATCAACTTTGTTCTCATCCTAAATCCCAAACAGCACTGTACCAGCTCCTAGGAAGAAAATTAACTCTATGCCTGCTGAAACCAGGACATGGTTCAAAAATAATCTTTGGAATACCTATGGTAAATCAAAAGCTGAATATGTACTTATAAATCACATTTTTTAAACTTTCTTTCTCTCTCCTGATCCTTTGAAATATTGGCATATGTTTTTCAGGCTTCATTCTTCTGCAATTGTGGTTCAGATAGTCATATAGAATATGCTCATTATGTTTGGCAAGTCATGAAGACATGTTGCAACATAGGGTAGAGCTGTTATTGCTCATTTAAAAAAGAATTGGCCTGAATTTTCAGTGTAATAAAATTCCATAGAATATTCACTGGCAAGAGAATGAACATTGGAAAGTTGGTCTTCATTTGCAAACACCGATTTCTTTGGGCACCTCAATATAAGAAAGACATCAAACTATCAGAGTGTGTCCAGAGGAGGGTGACCGAGATGGTGAAAGGTCTTGCAGGCAGGACTTAGGAGGAGCGGCTGAGGCCACTTGGCTTGTTCAGCTTGGAGAAGAGAAGGCTGAGGGGTGACCTCATCGCAGACTACAACTTCCTCAAGGGGGGCAGTGGAGGGGGAGGTACCTCCCTCTGGTGACCAGCGATAGGACATGAGGAAATGGTATGAAGCTGCGTCAGGGGAAGTTCAGATTAGACATTAGGAAAAGGTTCTTCACTGAGAGGGTGGTCGGTCACTGGGACAGGCTCCCCAGGAAAGTGGTCACAGCACCAAGCCTGTCAGAGTTTAAGGAGCATCTGGATGATGCTCTTAGTCATATGGTTTAGTTTTAGGTAGGCCTGCGAGGAGCAGGGAGTTGGACTCGATGATCCGTATGGGTCCCTTCCAACTTGAGATATTCTATGATTTGCTGGAAGAAGAAAAAAATCTGCCCCCTGATGTGAAGGAGCTCATTGCTCAGAGGTGGACCGTCTGCCACAGTCCTGAGCAATGTCAAGGATCTTCCAGTGAGGTAAGACTAGGAAGTGAATATCGACGTTCTCTGCCTGATTTCCCAAACGAACCCGGAAAAGCCATCAATAAATTAAAATATTATTTCTCTGAAGGATTAAGCTTGTCAAATCATCCATTTCTAATCACCCATTTCTAATCGATGTGTACAATAAAAGGGGACTTCAGACATGCAGATCAGGATTTCCTTCATCGTGATTTAGATGTTTCATTGTGACATAGAAAATTTCTGCAATTTATTTAAGCCTTCTCTTTTGAATTAATCTTCAGTATTTATCATAGAAGTGTTTTCCTAGCCAAATGGTAGAAGGATGTAAACAAGAGAGGTTTGCAAGGAGAGGGACATAAAAACTTTTTCAGCTTTGTTTTGGCTAATCACTTCTAGCACATGGACTTTTAAAATGCCATTATCTTTGTATTAGTTGGCTGTATTTCTAAAAACAGTTTTAAAAATTATTCTTAAAATCAGTGAAGAGTTTGACCAAAATAGAGTTGGCATACTAAAAAAGTGCTGTATTTATGAAGCTACACTCATCATACCTCACCACATCCCCTGAGCCCGCAGTCTGCATTCATAGTCATTAGCTTAAAGCAGCCGTGCCTTGGCTGGTGCTGGGTTGGTGAACCCTCCACGTGCGACATTGATACCAAATCCCTCAGCATTTCTGGACAATGGTAATGGCAAAAGAAAAATGAAATATATAATGTACTGATCCAGGAAATGAGTGTATAACTGTATCTGCTGCATAACAGGTGTAATATATACCCAATGCCGTGAATTCTCACAGAAATACTGAGACAAGAAGCTGTGAAATAGCGTGCCAGTGGGGACAGTTTGGTCTAACTGAATTAACTGTAGAGGTTGGCTGCAGCCTGAAATGTAAGGATTTATGACTTCTGAAAAAAGACTGAAACATCATATTATAGTACTGATTTTTCTCTCTATAAATAGCACTTTCTCATTTTCTTTACCCACCCCACCCGTGGTCCTTTCAATACCCTGTAGCAGAGTTTCATAAGCTAATTGTGTGCTGTTTGAGGGACTGCTCGAGTATTTAATGGATACTTTGAGGTCATATTCTGTCTTGCCTGTAGCGTATGACTGCAGTGTAAGCAGGACAGTGCAAAACGTACTAGCCACTTTCTCCTCAAAGTTGATATATATTTCCAGATGCAAAATCGTGCCCTTAAAATGCCTGTCTTGCTCCTCTGTTGCTCCCGTCTTCAGCTTGTTGAACTGTCATTTTGTCTGCATTTTTATATCGTGGAAACAAACTGTGAGAAACTGCGTTTCCTTCAGCTGTCCTCTGATTGCTTCCCTTAATAAGATGATCGGTGTAAGTAAGGTAAGAACCACAGAGAAATCGGGCCCGGAGCCCTGACCTTCCCTGGCGCATGGCTCCCCGCGGGGGGCAGGCAGCGGCTGCTGAGCCGCTGTGCCCAGAGCGCGGTCCCTCCCGTGGGGGGGCCCACGGAAGGCAGCCTGGTGGGCTGGAACGCTCCTAAGAGCAGAAATGGAGGTGTCAGGTGTCCTGACTGTTGCCAGAGCAAGCAATGCAATTAATATTGATCCGCATAATGGTTTTAAGATTATGAAAACAAAGATTTATTCTTCTTTTGTTCTTTTCATCTTCCAGGCTATAATGAGCAGCAGCTCTCAGTGCCATTTACTGTGATGCCACCTTTTTATTATGTGCTTGTAACCGCTCTAAAACCTTGCCATGGGTAGTTTGACCTCGTATTCTCTTGCACGTGCCAGTATCGAGCTGCATCTGCCACTGCGCTGCTCTGACATTCCTCCTCCTCCCTCGACTCACCTTAACTGTGTGCCATGGTAGTCCTTCCTATTGCCACTTCGGAAAACGATGGGGGAAGAGGTGCCTTAGGCAATTGCCACTCTTGTCCCATTTTCAAAAAGAAACGTAGTTATGAAAGGTGAGATCTACAGTGCTGAGAGGCAGTACTGCTGCCCTTGGCTTCCCGGTAGGTGGGAGTGTAGAATTGGGTTGCAGACGCAGCCATCCCTCTGCTGAGGGGGAATAATCCTCGGGTTTCGGGAACGGACATCGTGGGGACTCCTTGACACTTCTGCCTCTTGCTTTGGCCTTGCTTTTGCCTCTTGCTTAGTCCAGGAGAGCATGCTGTAACTTGAAATGAATGATTCTGCGTTGTAGTCCTTTTCAACCCTCTTTAAGTGTTAGTCCAGTGGAGAAAGCGGGGAGAGAGTGGAAATTTAAGAAAGGCGGAAAAAAGGTCATAGAGAAGGAAATGGAGGTTTGCTCTGAAAAGGGACACGTAAGGGAGGAGAGAGGGGCTGGCGGCAGAAGCCCAGCAGGGGAGGGGCGGGGGGCAGCACGAGCAGGTCGGGAGGGGGGG
>NW_008795018.1:12068906-12075345 GCF_000699145.1 Aptenodytes forsteri | reverse complement strand
GTGCGGTGTCTCACCCGCACCCCTCCCCCAAGTGTGTTTTTACTGCTAAAGGATAACGTTTATTTTAGAGCGTTGCTCGGCGAAACGCGCGGCTCGTTTTCCCGGAGGAGCATCGGGAATGCCAGTCCTACTGCAGCAGCGCTCAAACGAGTTAAAATGGTCCCCGTGCCTGTTAATTCCCTCCCCCGGCCGTCGGCGGGTGCTCCGGGGGGCAGGCAGAGCCCGCTGCCTGCGGGCGCCACAAAATGAAAGTTGCGGTGCCTTTGGGACAGCTGTGGAGTTGAAACGCTGCGGCTTAATTTCGGTTTCTGGCTGAAGTGTGGGCAGGGTGGGTTTGTGTTCTGCGGACTCGGATGTGTTTTTAAAAATAGAAATTGGAAATCGGGAGGGAATTGCTTGAAATACAACGTGTGAACTTAACGTGGCAATTTAACTTACATATCACTACCCAAACTGGGGTATGTTTTCAGATTTCTGTTATATGAAGACCAATCGCTATAGCTTTTAACAAATAGCTACCCCAATTTATATTAAAATACAGTGATTTTAATCTTGATCCCTAAGCATCATATTTGAGGTGGTACATGGCTGTTACATCTAAAGGAAAAAAACCATTGAGTCTATGCTGTTACAGATGAAGTACATAAAAAAATTGTGCATTTGAGGTAACTGCTGACATCCAAGATGAGTTGCAGGCCTCCGTCTCCTCCTTTTCCAGTTGACTACTGTCCATTTAAGAAACAAAATAGCTGAAAAAATTGTCTCAGATTTCTTTTTTATAATCCGTTAAGTAGAAACACTGACAGCGTGCGTTCTTTTTGTGTAGTTAAATAATAAACAGTCTCTTCATAGCATATTTATTTGCCTCTGAATGTAACTTATTCTATGTAAAGATTTTTCAGATGTGAAGGCCGTATTTACAGTACAATAAAATAGGATTCTAAAATTTCCAAAATGGGTGCTTTGCTTAAAAAAGAAAAAAAAAATCCTGTCAGCATTTCAGGGTTCTTTGAAGACCCTTGGACATTCACAAGTTCAAACGCTATGTGACATGTCTGCTTTAAAAGTAGGAATGGTTGCATTTGGATCTAGTACTAGGATTCAAATACTGGTCTTAAAGAACAAACTGTTAATTAATGGGTTATGTTTTTCTGAATGTCTCAACTTTTATTCACCAAATCTTATGATCATAAAAAATTTTCGAGTCATCCTCATTTAGTTAAGCTGTTAGTCAGTATTAATGTTACTCAAACCAGAAAAAAGAGTAACACTAGTGGGTTAAAAAGGGTTAAATGCATTTGTTTCACAACAGCCTCCACACTAAACTGAGCTTAAATGTTTAAAGCTCTGCGTGCAACTGCAACTTTTCCTCCTGATCAGGAAGTTTCCCTCTGCTGCTTAAAATATCCACAGCCTCTCCCATAGTATCTGATGGTTGTTACCCACTGAAGGATGCAGTAGCTGGCAGTGATTTGGAGGAAGAAAATTACAAAGTGAAAGCAGGCCAAATCGAGTGGAGCAGTACCGATTTTCTGTGCTTCTCGCACAGGGCATGGTTACATCCTAATTGCAGGATACTGCATCCCTCGGTCGGAGACCTGAGTCAGCTCGGCAGTAATGGACCAGCAGCATGGCTGCCTTTGCCTAGCTGGAGTTTTGCAGAAGCTGCATTTAGGAAGGTATTTTTGCAGTAATAGTGTTAACCGTTGCAGTTGAGTAATTTAATATCCTGGCTCTTAAAGTCTAGCATCCCATAAAAAACCCGACACCCTTACCTCTGCCAGAATGCTTATCGAAGTTATGGACTAACTGAGTTAACTTTTATGGTTGCTTTTGGGTGGCTGGTAAAAGTCACATGAAGTATAAAGACATGAAGTGCTGGATTCTGCTCACACATGAAGAGACACCCATGCCTGCCCTGAAGACTTAACAGTCCAAGATCAGTGGCATATAAAGGGTAGGAGAACAGAGGTGCACTCTCCATCAATAAAATTTTCACATGTCTTAGTTTGTTTTATGATTAAATATGCTCTGACTGTCTCCATGCCCTATTCTATCCATTGCTAGTAGTTTTTGGACAGTTATTTATCAGAGTTAGAAAAACTGGTCTTGAATAGAGATTCCAAACCAAAGCTAATGGCCTTGTGGATTAGTTTAGGGAGAGTGCTTCATGGAGGAGGTTGAAGCATTCAGGAAGAATCTCTGATGGCTGAACGACAAGCAGCCATGTCTAGAAAAGCAAAGATACCTGAATGGGATGGTGCAGTCAGAGGACTAGACAATGAGGCTGTAGCTGTTGAATTAATGTAAAACAATGTAATTGTGTTTTGAATTGGATAAAGATAAAAGGAGAGGGAGAGAGATAAGCTGGAGAGAAGGAGGTCACATTAAATCGGATCGGATTCCTTTAATTCCTGGATGAAAGCTTTAGCTTCTGAAAGGGCAGAAGTCGTACAAGAGGGATACAAGCCTGAGTTTGGAATTGCACAAAGGGAAATGAAGCAAAGGGTGGCCTTTGCAGATCAGGAGTTTCAGAACAGGCTTATAATGGAGTTGAGCCAGAGGAGTGTAATACGAGAGGAGGAGGTGAAAGAAGGGAGTTGAAGGCAGAAATGACTGGGAAGTGATGGCAGATTTCTAAAAATCTATGTTTTTTTTCAGCATTTGTTGAGGTTTTTCTCTAGCAACCTCCTTTGTGTTGTTTGTTTGTTTTTGGTTTTTTGGGCCATTGCCGTAACTATTGAGTGACTTCTCTACATGCATGCTTTACTATTAAATAGTAAAGGAGATAGTCTATGTACTCATCCTAGAAACCCAGAATGTAATTGCCTAAGAAGCAAAATCAATGTGCTCACAGTTGTAGTTGTCCAAGATTACTGGACTTCAGAGCACAGCACAAGGCGAATGTTGTAGGCTATTATATATTCAAGTCATAATGTACAGTATATAGTGGACATTGGAGAATTCACGTGACTTTGGGTTTCTGCTTTTAATTCTACAATGGAATAGAGTCACTACCAGTATCCGTGACATTCCTGTATTTCAATTTCTCTGTTTCCCAAAGGGGGCCTGTTAGCAGCTGCACAGCACTTAATCTAAAGAGTAATCAAGATAAGATATATCTGAGAATATGCTAATATTAATATTATCGTTAATGCAATCCAGGATCCTAGCAATGGACATTTCATTTACTGTTGCATAAATAAGCCTATTAGAAGATGAACATCCTCTATGGCAGGGGTGTTCAGTGAAGGCTAAGCAAAGATTTTTGTGTTTAAAAGAAAGTTAGTTCCTACTGTGGACATCTATAAGGAACCTTTTAACTCCATGCCTTGAACCATATTTTGGTATTGTAAGAAGCACATGGGAAATCACAAGTTTCTTCATACTTTCCTTTAGTCAATACTGTGCAGGCGTGTTCTTCATTAAAACGTGGGAATGTGTAAGCATTCCTCCCCACTGCCTGTATTTGTTCTTCCACCTGTGAAGGAGAGCAAAACAAAGCACAAAGTATGCCTTTACAAACTTGAGTTTGTACTCTACGTCAGCACCTGATTTGGAGGATCTTTTTCTTAATAATTTTCAGTGGATCAAATGTTCTGGTTGCGAAGATGAGATTCATTTTCCAGCTGGAGATTAGAGTACCAGTCCTCTACACGTCTTCACCCAACAGATGCCTTCCCTCAACCCTAAGTATAACTTAATAGTGATCTTGCTCTCAGCTGGAGACTGCCACTCAACACCAGCGGAGAAGGGTCCCAATTCTCCTTGAGGCCAGCACTTTGTGGTCATGCTAATAGGTCTGCACACACAATCTGAGGGACAACATTATTCATCTTGTGGCTTTCGTTGCATTTTCTGTTTTTGAATATATCTAGGTGTTGATATGGAAATTTGGGAGATTTGCTATAATTTTCAGTGGGAACAAGGTCCTGACTCAATGACCTGCTATGGACATAGATTCACTCATCTCTGCTGGCTGTGCAAAACATTCATAGTGTAGCAACTTCTGTTTCTCAACCTGTTTTTCACTTGCTCGTTGCCAGTTGTCATGAAGGTACGCTGGATTCCTTCCGAGTGAGTAAAAGGGCTGACCTGGTTGTAGGGAGCCTGGTGTGAAGGGGCTCCAGGACTGAACTGTGTCTGGAGGCAGATGTTCGTGTTGTTTGTAGTCCAGAGTGACTCAGTAGTTTTCAGCAAAGTATTTAATCGTCTTCCACAGTCTGCACTTCTGAATTGTTTGTGACTAAATGATACAATTCCATACATCGATTTGGAAGCATGGCTTACAAATTTCTTAAATAACTTCTTATTGCTAATAATCAATTGCAGAGAAGCTCTGCTCTGTCATACTGAGCTTGCATAGTTCTGCTTGCACATGGAGTTGAAATCTTCATTAGTTATTCAGGTGTTGCCCAGTCTTTGCTATTGGATTCTCTGACTTCTTTGCCTCTCGCTCTGGTCTTCAAACAGGATATCCGTGTTCTTTGCAGGTGCTTCTGATACTGCTGACTTTGTTTAGAACATTCTTGCTTTCTGTTCTGATGCTATCAACTTCTGTTGGTATTATAAGTTCCCATGTTTGGTAGCTCAAACAATTAGTAATCTGTGGTTGAAAAATGAGTTCTGACTGTTGAGGAGGTTATAAAACAGCTCTAGATTTTGGGACTGATGGGTGATGACGGTTGGAAAGGGAAGTGTCATGAGAAATTGCCCAATTTTAAAAATTCTTTTCTGCCCACTTAATCAAATGACTGCTGTCTCTTGGAGAAACTTAGGCACAATTTTTGATCAACCTATTGCAAAACCAAAGCGGGAGGAGGCCAAACTGGGACTGAGGCTGTAGTGAGCAATAGGAACATGCATTTGGTGTACTGCCGGATTTGATTTTCTTCCTGCCTTGTTGCCTCTTCTCCCTCTTTCCTTAAGGTTTATAAGGGGTTTGGCAAAATGTGTGTGATACTTTACTGTATGTTCAATGTAAGCAGTTCTGCAATATTCATGTAAGGATAAGATACTTCACCAACCTAGCAATACTCTATTTTATGAATATGTGAATGACAGTTAAAATATCAAGAGTCTTGATGCAGGTCCTGCCTTCCTGAAGAGAAAAAAAAAAGTGCTGAAAGCCAAACTTTGCTATAGATTGCCACGTGCTGCAAGGGCATTGAGAGTGCCCTTTGATTTCTGATGTAGGAGGGACTTTCAGATATGCCTTGTTATGAAATGTATATATATTCATAGTGTGTTTTGGTATTTTATAGGCAAAGAATATTTAAAATTTCTAATTTACCCTTCTTTGCAAGCTCATTTCAGGGAAAGTCTTTCCCTACTTGATAATGAGATTTGTTATGACAGTAAATGAATACGTCCAAAAAATCATCCAGCAAAAAAACTCTGGTAGCTGCTACTTCAGAGTTCACATTGCAGAAATATCATATCAGGACTCAGATTTTGAGGGGTGATTATAAGACATAGATATCTTTGAAAATCCTAGTCGGGGTAAAAGGGCTGCATGGGAAATCTTTGTTTTGTGATATCTTCTCTTGCTTGTGCCATAGCAGAGCTGGAAAGAGAGCTATTCCAAAAGCTATGGCTTAATCTCATAAAACAGGCTTATATACAGTCATGAAGGATCTTAAAGGCTCAGATGTAACAATCCTTATGGAAAGTATTTTTCCCAACATTTGCTTGTTGCCATGATCAGTGTAATAACTGCAAAGTCTGATAGAGAAGTCCTTTCCAGCTCTGGTAATCAATATCTACATTTGTTCCTGATCTGTGCTGAGTGCAGGATCAAACTGAATACTCTTCCTGCCACTGTTTCACTGAGGATACCTGTTTTGGGACCTTTGTTGTGGCTAATGATCTGCTCTAATGCATTCATGATGCAGAAGCGTGTTGCATTCCAAGTAGTGTCATGATAAATTTTGCTGAGATTGACCCAAATTATGGAGGAATGACATATGAAGTTAACATTCATAGAATCATAGAATGGTTTGGGTTGGAAGGCACCTTTAAAGCTCATCTAGTCCAGCCCCCCTGCAATAAGCAGGGACACCTTCAACTCGATCAGGTTGCTCAGAGCCCCGTCCAACTTGACCTTGAATGTTTCCAGGGATGGGGCATCCACCACCTCTCTGGGAAACCTGTGCCAGTGTTTCACCACCCTCAGCGTAAAAAATGTCTTCCTTAGATCTAGTCTAAATCTACCTCTTTTAGTTTAAAACCATTCCCCCTTGTCCTGTCGCAACAAGCCCTGCTAAAAAGTTTGTCCCCATCTTTCTTATAAGCCCCCTTTAAGTACTGATAGGCTGCAATAAGGTCTCCCCGGAGCCTTCTCCTCTCCAGGCTGAATAACCCCAACTCTCTCAGCCTTTCTTCATAGGAGAAGTTCCCCCTGATCATTTTCGTGGCCCTCTTCTGGACCTGCTCCAAC